>NW_015386645.1:955551-972884 GCF_001527695.2 Protobothrops mucrosquamatus | reverse complement strand
CTCGCCTACATCGTCCATATAGGACGACTCGGGAACTCAACTCCTACCCCGGGCAGCTCACCTATCCCCTTATGCCCAGGGGAAAGGTATCAAGCCGTTTGACAGCTGATGCTGGCTGTCAAACCGGCTTTTACGCAAAACAGGCGGGAGGCAGCAAACAGCTGCGACCGACGAAATCGCCTGCCACCGGAAGTCTCGACACTGCATTGTATTAACCTCTGCTCAGAACTGCATGTAGAAAAAGAGAAAAAGAAGGATTTCTGTTTGAACTGATATTTTCTTGGCTTAATTTCAGATAATGTTCATGGTCTAAACTTAAGGCAAAATTATTGGGTGGCCAACCCAACTCCTCATTTGAATAATAAAAACGAGCTACTGTTTTATATCTACTATGGTCATATATTATAGTGAGTTGGTTATATTCAGAACATTGATTTTATTTTTTTCCCCTAACATAATATTAATTTCTCCTGGTTCCAAATGCAAACTAAGCAGTCCTTTTCCAATTGTTCACAAGTATTATCAGCCTGGAGACTTAATCATTGCTGCAATTATTTATCAGGTCTTCTTTCTTTCCAATGAGATCACATTTCAAAGTTTTCCCTCTCGTGAAGTGCTTGATCAGTATCTGTAAGTATCTCCTGCTACTGCTACTCCTCCTACTTCTCTTTCCTGCATTACCACCTGCAGTATTTTTCTGCTGAACCATATCAGTTGCTAGTTAATCAGTAATCAACTTCCAATGTCCATATATAGCCATTTTTAATTACAGAACTCACAGAAATACCTCTTGTCTTAACACAGAAGTTCAAATTGAGACAAATTGATTTGACTCATAAATTATATGATTTACTTTTTCCTCAGGAAACTTCTTTCCTTCAACAAAGTCCTCTGTTGAAAGTAAAAATCTAGAGGTTGTACATCCTCACAGGTTAATCCTGATTTTTTTTCTCCCATTTCTATCTCATGCAGAAATGAAGCAGGAAATCCTCAAGTGCATTTGAGATTTTTTTTCAGTCTTTTTAAGTCTAATGTTGAAAAATTGAACTTTCTTCTCACTCTTAGAATATTATAGACAAAATACAGATAGAACTGAAATTAAATGTTATTGTAATATCTAAGTTGATCCTGCAAGAGATAGCCTACTATGAATTTGACAGTTTGCCAGAAGAAGAATCTAAAATACAGTAGAAAGCAGGCTTCAAATGCTTTCTCAGTTCAATGTTAAGTTATCTCCCCTCCTCATCAGTGATTCCTTATACAATCTTGTTCCTTAAGAACCAGGCTCTAAACATCCAGAATAAACAATAAGCGCTAGATCTGTAACATTAAAAATATTTGATTTTGTTTGTAACTCTCACTGAAGGTTCCTCACTCATAATTATCAACATGCTTTGGCTCTGGCATTTCCTGTAAAGGAGATCAATGAACATTCTGGGATTTTACCCAATGTTAGCCTCGGTTTCCACATCGCTACCAATTATCTTGAGGAATATACAACTTATCTTTTAGCAATGGAATTTCTATCTACAAAAGATAAATTTATCCCCAACTACAAATGTAATGACCAAACCAACACGGTAGCCATCATTGGAGGACCCCGTACTAAGACCTGTGTCGACATGGCAATCACTTTGTGCAACTACAAATTTCCCCAGGTGAGACGATGTATGAAGCAAGAGGGAAAGTCCATAAGCTAGTTATTACTTTCAGATTTTGGGCCCTCAAGATAACTCTTATGAGAAAGATTCCAGAGGCAAGAGATATTTGTCATATAATGACAAGAATATCACCAAAGGGTAGTCCCTTTTTGTTTCATGACCAGTATTAAACTTACAGATGTCCTTAACCCTAACTGTGTTTTATGAAGCCTCTTTCTGTATCCCACTCAAACTCAAGTATTATGTTAAGTTAAAAAAAATATTCCTTTATTATTTTAAGTCTGTTTCTTTTTTCCTATGCTCTCCTGTGTTTCCCCAATTAGATTACATATGGATCAGCTCCTTTGATGAATGATGACCAAGCAGGAATTTTTGTCAAATGGATGTTCCCTGATGNCAGCTTAAAGGGATACTACACTTACTATTGCATTTTGGATGGACCTGGGTTGGGTTGATTTCTCTGTATGAGGAAGATAGGGAGAGATTTGTTCAAAAGAGTCTTTCCATGTTTTCAGAGAGAGGAATATGCTTTGACTTTATAGAATGTCTACCCCAAATGATGTATGGTAGTGAAGCTGCTGAAATGGTGGAGAAGGTAGATAAAATATATAAAGTGATTATGTGGAGTACAGTCATTGCAGTGATCTTGAATGCTGAAATTACAAGCATAGTGACTTTGAGAATGATGCTCTCTCTTTTAGAGTCTGATGATATTCCAAAGGAGAGAAAAGCCAAAATTTGGATCATGACAGCTCAGATGGAATTCACCTCTTTTCTGATGCAAAGACATTTGCCTATTGATTTTCTCCATGGTGCTCTTTCCTTTGCACTTCACTCAAAGGAGTTGACTGCATTCCAACAATTTATGCAGAAGAGAAACCCAAACTTTGAAAAAGAAGATGGTTTTATCAAGGATTTCTGGAAAGATGCATTTGAATGCTCATTCTCCAATGATGTTATAGAAGGGAATGCTGAAAGGATCTGCACTGGAGAAGAGAATTTGAAGAATCTCCCTAATTCTGTCTTTGAGACCACCATAGGTGGACTTAGTTACAGCATCTACAATGCAGTCTACACTGTGGCACATGCTGTAAGGACCTTGCATGCCTCCAAAATCAAAAAGAGTAAAAAAATTAAAAATAAGTACTTCCTTCAATCACCATGGCAGGTAGTATTCACTAATCCAAATTCAGCAAGATCATATCAGATCATATAAAATTATTGGTTTATATTTTTTCTCTTTTTCTTTTCTTTTGGCAGTTAAAATGAAAGCATTTATTATTTATTTATTTATTTATTGTTTATTTTTGTTTGTTTATTTATTTATTTATTTTCATACTTCTTAACCACCTCCCTCCATCCTCCTTTCCTTGAATGTTATTGGTATTGGTTGAACTAAAGACTGTTTTGGCCTAGAAGTTTCTATGCTGGAGTATTTTGTGCCACAAAGTAAATTTATAATTCATAAAATGTGCAGTTGATCAAAGCAAATTAATGTGACATTTTCTTCCTTTCTCAGTGTTGTATTGGAATTTTTATATTATTTTTTTTCAGCTAAAATAGTCAATATAGTGGAAAATCCATGTGATGGAGAAAACATTTTTTTTTCATTTATAAACAGTGTAGATTGGTGGGAAAAATGACATTCCATTGATCATAAGCCATACTGAGGGAACTGAAATTTCTCCATATGATTCAAGGAATCCAGTTAATATTTATATTTCGTTGTTTCTTCATTCAGCTTCACCATTTTTTGCAGCAGGTCTCCTTTAACAATAGTGCTGGAGAATTGGTTTCGTTCAGTCTCAGTGAGGAATTAGAAACTGGATTTGATATTTTCAGTTGGGTCACATTCCCAAACAAGTCTTTTCTAAGAGTCCAAATTGGAATAATAATAATAATAATAATAATAATAATAATAATAATAATAATAACAACAACAACAACAACAACAACAAGAACAACAACAACAACAAGAACAACAACAATAACAATAACAATAACAATAACAATAACAATAACAATAACAATAACAATAACAATAATAAGCTAGACATGACCAAGTTGCTAAATTAATCCACTGGACATTATGTTAAAAATACGACTTGCCTGTGTCCGAAAAGTCATGGGAACATAGGGTGGAAAAAGTTTTTGACAATGAAAAGGTGAAGATGTTGTTGGACTTTCGAATACAGACAGATCGCCATTTGGAACACAACATGCCAGATACCGCAGTTGTAGAGAACCAAAGCTTACAGCTGATTGATATCGCTGTACCAGGAGATGCCAGAGTTGAAAAAAAAGAACTGGAAAAAATTACGAAATATCACAACCTGGCCATCGAAACTGTGTGATTATGGATGAAACATGAAAAAGTGATACCTATTGTCATCAGGGCACTGGGAACAATGTCCCAAAATTTTGCAAAATTCATCAAAAAACTGAAGCTTCCTGCAATAACTCCAGCAATGTTACAAAAAACTGCGCTACTCGGAACATCTTATATATTTTTTAAAAAAAAATTATTGAGTTTTATAGGGTTGGGATTAGGATGGGATCAGAATGGGGATTAAGGTTTAGGGTGGGGTTGGGATCAAGATTAGGGTTGAAAAGGGGTTGGGATCAACATTGGGGTTATCCCCCAATAACATTTACAATCTTTAGCAAATAATCTCTTGTCCGGGTACATATGTTCAGTTAACAATAGTTGATATAATAATAAATAACTGTAATACATATAATAAACAATAATCATAAACGGTATCAGTTAGTTAATACATATCATTCTTCTTATTAATATATACTCAAAAATAACATATCACATTCATTTCTCACTAGTTCGTTTTCCTAACCATTGGTAAAAGTTATCCCATGTTCTAAAGTAAAATGAATCTTCTTTCTCTTTAATCTCTAAGGTCAATCTATCCATTTCTGCACATTCTAAAATTTTCTTAATTAAAACCTCTTCAGTTGGTAAATTTTCATTTTTCCAATATTGGGCAAATACTATTCTCGCTGTTGTCAGTATATGCAATATTAAATATTCATTCTCGTTCTCATAATTAGGTCTTAATATTCCTAACAAAAACAGTTCTGGTTTAAATTCTATCTTTCTTTTAATCATTTTTTCCAACCATGCATGTATCTTAACCCAAAACCTTTTTGCTTTGGGGCATGTCCACCAGATAGTATCCTAAGTACCTGGTCTTTGTTTACATTTCCAGCAATTATTCAAAGTATTTTTAAACATTTTTGCTAATCTTACTGGTGTCATATGCCATCTGTGAAACTGCTTTAGTCAATTTGATATTTCTATCCCATAATTTTGCCAGTCTTCCAAATCTATAGAATATCCAAAGTTTCTTGCCCATGCTATCATTGTTTCTTTTACTTGTTCTTCTTCCACCTTTAAATTTAGCAGAAATCTAGAGTTTCTTAATCAAGTTTTCATCTTTTTTTAACAATATTTGATCAAATTCTGTCTGTTCTTTATAAAATCCCGTTATCGTCAAATCTTTTCATATCTCGTTTGAAATTGCAAATATGGCTACCATGCTAAATCAATACCTTGTCATTGTAAATCTTGTCTAACTTTCAATTTTCCTTCATTATCCAAGATATCTTTATAAGTCACGACATTGTCATCTTATATTTTAAGGAGGTACCTGGTTGACACCTAGGATGGTGGTAGCAACCCGTGTCAACCATCAGCGCCAGCCAATTTGATTGTTCAGTTGACTGAGGTTTATGTCTAATGAGTAACAACAATAATAGTAGCAGCAGCAGCAGCAGCAGCAGCAGTAGTAGTAGTAGTAGTAGTAGAGTTGGAAGGGACCTTGGAGATCTTCTAGTCCAACCCCCCACTCAGGCAGGAAACCCTATACCATTCCAGACAAGTAGTTGTCTCATCTCTTCTTTAAAATTTCCAGTGTTGGAGCATTCACAACTTCTGGAGACAGGTTGTTCCACTAATTAATTGTTCTAACTGTAAGGAAATTTCTTCTTGGTTCTAGAGTAGAAATTATTTCTAGAGTAGAAATCTATGTGATCAACATTTCCTTTTTTATTAGAAACATAGAAGATTGATGAAAAATCACTTTCCATTGAGCATAGGATAAACTCAAAGAACTGTGTTTTGTCCATATGAATCAAGGAACCCAGTTAATAGTTATATTTCTTTGTTTCTTCATTCAGCTTCATTATTTTTTGCAGCAAGTTTCCTTCAACAACACTTCTGGAGAACAGATTTCCTTTGGCCTCAGTGGGGAATTAGAAACTGGATTTGATATTTTCAATTGGGTCACATTCCCAAACAAGTCTTTTCTAAGAGTCCAGATTGGAAGGATTGACCCCATGGCTCCCTCAGACAAGCTCCTCACCATTTCTGCCAAGGATGCTGTTTGGCCTCTTGTATTCAACCAGGTGTGTCTCATTTTTTAGAAAATAATTTGGCCAGTGATTCACAGAAGTAAGTTATTAAACTACCACTATCCCCACAACAACCACACTTGGATTTAGCAGCTTCCATTTTTTTTAATGTGATACTGCAGACATGTCAAACTCACAATGTCACGTGACGTCGCGCAACGTATCGGAGCGTTTTCGCCATTGCCGGCAATGGGGTGGGCATGGTTTCCCGAAGACGCGTCTGGCCCACAGGCGGCAGTTTGACACCCCTGTGATACTGTATCAACATAAATTACTATAGTGGAAATAGGTGACTTAAAGTTTAAATACCTATATTTATTTAGTTGCAGTTCAAATTATCCCAGTAGTCCTGGTAGTAGTAATCTTCACTGATTAAGTTCAATGCAATGAAATGAGACAAGCTTTAGATAAAAAACCTAAGATAAATTGGGATATGATAAAATAGAATGCAAAGATGTATAAGAGGAAAGCAGTATGACCAGGGCTTTTTTTCTCATAGAACGCCCAGAACGGAGTTCCAGCACCTTTTTTGGATGGAGCCTTGTAGGGTAGGCAAGGCGAGCTGTATGATGTGTGTGAGTTCTGGCACTTTTTTTTTTTTTTAGGAAAAAAGCACTGAGTATGACACAGAACACTGCTTTGTGATGGGACTTCTAAGATTTCTAAGAGGAAACATGATTTATAAATTACATCATACCCAGTTTATCTTAGTAAATTCACAGGTTTAGGGTTAGGGTTTGCATTAAGTCAATAAGCATCTTGTGGAACAGTTAAGCAAGGGAATGGTCATATTCTTTACAAATCATTAAAAAGAATGTGAGGTTCAAGTCCTCCCTCCCTCAGGCACAAAGCCAAATGAATGATTCTCAGCTAGTCATCTTCTCACTCTAGAAAGGAGGACATAGTAAATCACTTCTCAAAATCTTTTCAAGAAAACTGCAAGAAGTTCTCCAGGCAGTCTCTCAGAATTGGATATGATTCAATGGAAGAAAGGGGAGGAAGGAAAAGTTAAGCAGTGTTTCTCAAACTCAACATGTTTATGAGGTGTGAACTTCAACATGCCAGCTGGGTAATGCTGGCAGTTGAAGTTCACATCTCTTTTATGGTAGTTGCTGAGGATTGAGGAAGAAATGAATTAAAGATTCTTTTGGTGAATTTAAAACAAAAGAAAATTGTGAAATGGGACACTAAGGATTAAGGATGTGAAGAGTTTGGGTATAGAATAGAATAGAATAGAATAGAATAGAATAGAATAGAATAGAATAGAATAGAATAGAATAGAATAGAATAGAATAGAATAGAATAGAGTTTTAAGGGACCCTGGAGGTCTTCTATTTCAGTCCCCTGCTCAAGCACATTGAAACTCATTTTGTTGGATAGGGCCCATTGTTCAAGTTTGTTAAGATCTTTTTGGATCCTGAGTTTTCCTTCTGGGGTGTTGGCTGCTCCTGACAGCTTGGTGTCATCTGCAAATTTCATGAGTTCCCCTTTAATTCCTTCATCTCTAAGTCATTGATGAAGATATACTGGGCCTAAGATGGAACCTTATGGTACCTCACTGCTTACTTCTCTCCATGTGGATGTAGTGCCGTTGAGGACTACTCGTTGAGTACGGTTTGCCAGCCAGCCACAGATCCATCTGGTAGTGTTGTTGTCTATTCCACCTTTTTCTAGCTTGCCAATTAGTAGGTAGTGGTCTACTTTGTCAGATGCCTTACTGAAATCTAAGTATACTATGTCCACTGCATTTCACCGGTCTACTGATATGTATGAGGGCAATTCAGAAATAAACCTCCATTTGTTTTTCAATGACAGACATTTGCAGATACAGAACTTTTATAATACATATTAGAAAGCTATAATATTACATTACTTTTCAACATAATCACCATTCAAACTGATGCACTAGTCATAACAAGTTACAAGGTTTGAAATTCCTTAGTAGTAGTCAATCAGCACCAAATCTGGGCTATGGTGTGATGATCAAAAACATCCCAACAGAACTGCTTCAAAAGTTTTTGAGTCTAGTGGTATGTGGGTGAGAATTAGCATGAACCAACAATACACTGGAAGTTAGCATGCCCCGATGCTTGTTATGGATGGCTCATCTGAGTTTTCATGATGATGATGATGATGATGATGATGATGATGATGATGATGATGATGATGATGATGATGATGATGATGATGATGATGATAATGATAAAGTTGGAAGGAACCCTGGAGGTCATCTAGTCCAACCCTCTGCTCAGGCAGGAAACCCTATACCATTTTGGACAAATGGCTGTCCAGTTTCTTCTTAAAAACTTCCAGTGTTGGTGCATTCACCACTTCTGGAGGCAGGTTGTTCCACTGGTTAATTGTTCTAACTGTCAGGAAGTTTCTCCTTAGTTCTAGGTTGCTTCTTTCTTTGGTTAGTTCCACCCGTTGCTTCTTGTCCTGCCTGCAGGCTTCAGAGCTCCCTCTTCTTTGTGGCAGCCCCTGAGATATTGGAACACTGCTATCATGTCCCCCCTTGTCCTTCTCTTCGTTAAACTAGACATACCCAATTCCAGCAACCGTTCCTTATATGTTTCAGCCTCCAGTCCCCTAATCATCTTTGTTGCTCTTCTCTGTACTCTTACTAGAGTCTCAACATCTCTTTTACATCGTGGAGACCAAAACTGGATGCAGTATTCCAAGTGTGGCCTTGTAAAATGGTATTAATACTTCACGTGATCTTGATTCTATCCTTCTGTTAATGCAGCCTAGCACTGTGTTGGCTTTTTTGGCAGCTGCAGCACACTGCTGGCTCATATTTAAATGATTGTCCACTAGGAGTCCTAGATCCCTCTCACAGTTACTACTATTGAGCAATGTACCCCCTATACTTTACCTGTACATTTGGTTTTTCTTGCCTAAATGTAGAACCTTACTTTTTTCACCATTGAATTTCATTTTGTTAGATAGCGCCCAGTGTTCAAGTCTGTCCAGATCTTCCTGTATTCTAAGCCTGTCTTCTGGAGTGTTGGCTATTACTGCCAGCTTGGTGTCATCTGCAAATTTGATGAGTTCCCCATCTATCCCCTCATCCAGATCGTTGATGAAGATGTTGAAGAGCACTGGGCCCAGAACAGAGCCCTGGGGCACCCCACTAAACACTTCCCTCCATATAGATGCAGTTCCATTGAGGACCACACGCTGAGTATGGCTGGTCAGCCAGCTATGGATCCATCTGGTGGTGATGCTGTCTAACCCGCATTTTTCTATCTTATCAAGTAGTAGGTTGTGATTTGAAATTGTCTAAGGTGGACAGGTGCCTGTAGGTGTTCGCTGATTCGTTGTTTGATTATTTTTTCCAGAATCTTCCCAGGTATTGAGGTCAGGCTGATAGGTCTGTAATTTCCTGGGTCCTTTTCCCCCCCTTTTTTGAAGATGGGAACTACATCAGCTCTTTTCCAGTCCTCTGGTAGTTCCCCAGTGCTCCAGGATCTTTGAAAAATATAGCTCAGTGGTTCTGAGATCACATCTGCCAGTTCCTTGAGAACCTTGGGGTGTAATCCATCTGGTCCTGGTGATTTGAAATTGTCTAGGGTGGACAGGTGCTCACTTACCATTTTCTTGCCTATCTTAACTTGTATTTCTATTTTGTTTTTTAATGGCACTATTTTTGATAGGTTGGCCTGTTTTTTTCCCTTTGTGTAAAGACAGATGCAAAAAACGAGTTAAATAGTTCTGCTTTATCCCTGTTGCTTCTCACCTTCTTGCCACTTTCACCCATTAATGGACCAATCGTAGTTAAAGTCCCCCATTACTATTGTGATGTGCTTCCTACATACCTTAGTTAGCTGACTAGCAAAAAGTTCATCTATTTCCTCTGTTTGGTTGGGTGGCCTATAATATACACCTATGGCAATGTCGTTTTCCCCCCTCCTTTTATATTGACCCATATGCATTCAGGACAGTTTTCATCATTGCTGTGCTCTATTTCTGTAGAGATGTAGTTATTTCTTATGTAGAGAGCAACTCCACCTCCTCTTTTATTTGGTCTGTTTCTTTTAAATAATTTAAATCCCTCTAGCTGTGTGTTCCATTTGTGGGTTTCATCCCACCACGTTTCCGTTATGGCAACAATATCATATCTGCCCTCATTAACCTGAATTTCTAGTTCTCCCTGTTTGCTGTTCATACTCTGTGCATTTGTGTATAGACATTTGAGTCCTTTATGACCGACCCTGTGTTTACTTCCTACATAACCTGTGTGGTGCCTGAGTTCCCCTAATGTCTTACCACCTATTTGGTTAGTGCACTTTGTGTGGCACTCACTATTAAGAGCTTGATTTTGCTTGATAGCAAGGTTGATGTTCTTTTTCCATACACACATATATGTTACATGCACTGATAGCCCTATAATGCAGTAGACTTACAGTAGACTTCTGAATTGATGGTCAAAACACATTCCATAAACTTCACTAGCAGGACTCATTTGGCATCTTCACATTTGGTGGGATTTTCTATGGCACTACTTCCGGTGTGGTGTTGGTTCATGATAA
The DNA here is from genome assembly GCF_001527695.2 of Protobothrops mucrosquamatus. Taxonomy (NCBI): domain Eukaryota; kingdom Metazoa; phylum Chordata; class Lepidosauria; order Squamata; family Viperidae; genus Protobothrops; species Protobothrops mucrosquamatus. Next base: position 962,263 of record NW_015386645.1, on the reverse strand, counting down.
TGATCACCCACACACTGCTGGATGCACACAAGAATTTTTGAAGAAGTTCTGTTGGAATATTTTTTATGTAATATGAACATAAATTATTACAGTGTAAATAGGTGACTTAAAGTTTAAATGCCTACAACATTTAACGTTTATTTGGTTCCAGTGCAAAATTATCCCAGTAGTCATTGTAGTAGTAATATTTATTAGTTAAGTTCAATGCAATGGAATGAGACAAGCTAAGATTAAAAAAAGTAACATAAATTGGGATATGATAAAATAGAATGCAAAGATATATAATAATATGAATACTACAGATCAAAAACAGTTGGTCCTTAAGTGAATTAATTATTTTTGGGTGCAACTCCAATGTATTGTATAAAACATGTCCTTTGTTGGAGAAGCCTGAAAATAAACTTATCAGTTGATTACTTATATATTTGGGCCCTGAAGAATAAAGGACAATTGAATAAGACATTTGAAGTAGTCAGGATGTCTTTAACCACTTAAGTAGAATAATGACAGTCTAAGAAAGTGTGTAGCTTAATGGAAAGAAACAATTTATTCCAAAAGAGTAAAAACATTTTTAAAATGGCATAGCCAGGGTTTTTTTTAACTTAATCTCCTTGGATTTAAATTTATATTTGTCTCCCTTGAAAGAGATGAAATGGGGAGCAGAAACTCTTTGTTAAAACAAACATTTTGTTGGAGATACTATTTATTTGCCTAACCAGCTGATTAGTTATGCTAATCCAAGTGATTGCATTCTGAGCATAAAAATCACCCAGTCGCTGTTGATAGCATGTTATATTCTGTTGGGCAGTGTATAAATTTAATAAATAAAATAAGATAAAGTTATTGAAAGGGTGGATGTAGATATTTTTTTAAAAAAATATATCATAACATACACCAATCAAAGAGGAAGGCAGTATGACACACAACACTGCTTTGTGATGGGACTTCTAAGATTTCTAAGAGGGAACCTGATTTATAAATTACACCATACCCAGTTCAGCTTAGTAAATTCGCAGGGTTAGGTGGCAACAGTTAAGTGAGGGAATGATCATATTTACAAATCATTAAAGAGGAGGTGAGGTTCTAGTCCTCCCTCAGGCACAAAGACAACTGAATGATTCTGAGCTAGTCATATTCTCAATCTAGAAAGGAGGACTAGAGTAAATCACTTCTCTAAATCTTTGCATAAAAACTGCAATACTTCGGCAGGCAGTCTCTCAGAATTGGGCATGTTTCCACTGAAGAAGGTGGGCGGGGGAGGGGGAGGAACAGTTAAGCAGTGTTTCTCAAATTGAGAAAGTTTATGAGGTGTGAACTCCAACATGCCTAGCTGTGGAATTCTGGTGAAAATGATGAAATGCGACACTAAGGATTGATGAGGATGTGAACAGTTTGGTTATGTATAATTGATGAAATGGACACTCCCAACACATAAATTCTTCATATGAAAGCAATCTCATTTTATTTATGAACAGACATTGCCTCTTTCCATCTGTAATGAGAAATGTCCTATTGGCCACAGCAAGGTCAAAGTGGAAGGGAAATTATCCTGCTGCTATGACTGTAGACAATGTCCAGAAGGGAAGATAGCTGTCCAAATGGGTAAGCAAAGGAATATATTGACTATATCAATGATTTAATAAATATAAATGGTTTTGAATTTTAATCAATATTATAGTGACTAAAAATCTTGAGCTATCTGATAGGTTGTATAGATGAGCAATGAAAATGTGAACTACTTATATAAAGTTCAATGAGATATTTAATATTTATGGAGATTCTGAGTCATCCAAATGTGCTTTTTGTCTCAAGGGTGATTAGCAACTGACTTTGTTTTTCCTTGAAAACATTTTGCTTCACATCCAAGAAGCTTCTTCAATTCTGCTTCAGTCAGAACTGAAATAACTTTTTGAATGAGAAACAAAATAACTTCAAGGAAAAACAAAGTCCAGTTGCCTTTTGAAAAGGCAACTTTGAAATATTTAATGCTACAATCAATCAGTTCACTTTAAAAATCATAATCTTCCTTATGGATCAATAGATTTGCAATACTGATGAATATCTATGTCATGGTTCCAAAAGAAGAAGCTCTTCAAAGAACTTTGAGGCATTGTTTACCTTAAAGAATCTTTTAATTTGCAACATAGCTTCGGCATGTACATAGTGAAGCCAAAATCTGGAATTCTCCTCCCCCAACATACAGTATCTAAGCATAACTCACTTTTTCATTTAACAGTCATTAATCACATTCTCCAATTGGCTTGAAGTATGAACTTTCCCTCCCGTTCCATAACCTCCAGCACTTATTACAACTAGCCTTGAAAAATACCTACTGAAATATTGTTATGGCTAACTAGTCCCCAAGCACATTCTCCCCCTCCTTTCCAGCACCATCTAATTTTTACTCTAAAAGTGATACACAGGTAAAATAGAAAATGTCTGCATCTTCATATATTGTCAAGCAAGAACATCCGATGTTAGCAGCATTGACAATCTGTAGGATGAGGGTGAAAATTTGTTCTCCAAGCCTGTGGGTTGGTTTCTGAACATTTTGTTACCAGGCTAGGTAATAACTTCAGTAGAGTAACATCTTCAGCGGACATCCCCTAAACTCCACTGAAGGTGTTACCTATCCTGGTAATGAAACATTCGGAAACCAACCCAGAAGCCAGGAGAATAAACTTTCACCCCCATCAATAGATATCTCAGCTTTGTATTATTCTCCTTATTTCTTGTATTTCTTGTTTGGCAGGTAACAATGCTTGTTGATAAACAATCTAGAAGGCTTTTTAGTATATGCTTTTTGACTATAAGGTAATTTTCCATCAAATTCAATCCATGCAATATTTTTTCCTGCTATTTCAACCCTATTTACTTTCCTATTCTACCTGGAGAGTAGAAGTATCACATACATATTTTGATGTAGCTGTATAACTTAATGGATATTGTCATTAAACACTGCATTATTTCATGTGTTTCATTATAAATTATTTTGAGGAAAAATAATATGAAGTCATAGGATCTAAATAAATCATATATGTTGTTCATTCTTCATGATTAAAAGTAAAGTAGTTTTGTGAAATAGTTTTGTTTCTTCCCCCAGACTTAGATGATTGTTTCCCATGTCAAGAGGATCAATATCCAAACAAGGATCGAGATAATTGCCTTCAAAAAACTATAACTTATTTGACTTTCCAAGAGCCTTTGGGTACTTCTTTGGTAATGATTGCCATCTTCTTCTCTACCATCACAACTATGGTGCTAGGAATCTTCATAAAACATCAGGACACTCCGATTGTCAAAGCCAACAACAGGAATCTCAGCTACATACTTCTCATTGCTCTCCTGCTCGCCTTCCTTTGCACTCTGCTCTTCATTGGGCAACCTGACCAAGTGAAATGTCTCATGAGACAAACTGCTTTTGGCATCATGTTCTCTATAGCTCTTTCTTCTATTTTGGGTAAAACAACCATAGTAGTTCTTGCTTTCATGGCCACCAAGCCAGGTTCCAAAATGAGGAAATGGGTGGGGAGAAGGATGGCCACCATAATTGTCCTATCTGTCTTCATGGCTCAGTTTACCATTTGTGTACTGTGGTTGGCAATTTTTCCCCCATTTCCAGATTCAGACATGCATTCCATGTCTGAAGAAATTGTCCTGGAATGTAATGAAGGTTCAACCACAATGTTTTATACTGTCCTAGGCTTTTTGGGATTCTTGACTGCTGTCAGCTTCACAGTGGCCTTCCTAGCTAGGAATTTACCAAACAGCTTCAATGAAGCCAAATTTATCACCTTCAGCATGTTGGTCTTTTGCAGTGTCTGGGTGTCATTTGTTCCCACTTTTTTGAGTACGAAGGGGGAATATGTGATTGCTGTGGAGATTTTCTCCATTTTGGTTTCTGCAGCTGGATTACTGGGCTGCATCTTTTCTCCAAAATGCTATATCATTATTCTGAGACCTGATTTGAATAAGAAGGAGCAACTAATAAAGAAATGAAGCTGATATTTATACCAGATCCCTTAAATGAAGCAAATTGGTTACTTTCAGCCAGTTTTGTTTTTATTTTTTGCAATTTATGGCAGTAACCTAATATATAGAGACGTAGATATATATATTGCACTCAGCCTATGAAACCATGACATATAACGCAGCATTTTTTAAAAAAATTAATCTTAAATTATTCTGATTTTAATGTTGATTTTGTTGATTATTTTATACACCGCTTAGATCTCCTGTCTGAAGGAGACAGGTGATTAAGAAATAAGTAAGTAAGTAAGTAAGTAAGTAAGTAAGTAAGTAAGTAAGTAAGTAAATAAATATTTATCTTGCTCTGCATGAAGGTAACTATGAAAGCAAGAAAACCAAGGAATTTAGAGAATACCTGGAAAGTAAACACACAGAGAATCCATGTGATTTCAATCTCTTGTTCAAAGTTTTCTTCTGCATAAACATTCTTTGTAATTACCAGGACATAAATAGCCACATCTAACATAGCAGTCCCCAACATTTTTAGCTCCAGGGGCTGGTTTTTGGGGTTAAATGTCTTCCATGGACCATTGCAGGAAGGAATGGTTTCATGCTCATGACCCAGATCCCTCACATATGAAGATGAAACTCACTTTCCAGCCCCATTTCCTTGCCCTGGTTCCCAAAAGGCCTGGGGATTGGGAACCGCTCTACTAAGCAGTGGCTGTGACAATCTCTCTCAAATTCATTTCAGAATCTAGAGATTTTTTTTGCATCTTTTCTTTGAAACATCAGATAATTGTTCTGAGCCCTAATCAGAATAAATGAGAACACCTAATAAAAGAGAATTCTATCTAAAAATAGATTTTGAAAATTATAAGGTGTACTCTTCTCAAAATGATTCATTTTGTGTACTGTAGCCCATAAGCTTCATAACCAAAAAAACACAACAACAAACCCTTCCAATATTAACAGAAGGATAGAATCAAGATCACGTGAAGTATTAATACCACTTTACAATGCCTTGGTAAGGCCACACTTGGAATACTGCATCCAGTTTTGGTCACCACGATGTAAAAATGATGTAGAGACTCTAGAAAGAGTACAGAGAAGAGCAACAAAGATGATTAGGGGACTGGAGGCTAAAACATATAAGAAACAGTTGCTGGAATTGGGTATGTCTAGTTTAACGAACAGAAGGACGAGGGGGGACATGATAGCAGTGTTCCAATATCTCAGGGGCTGCCACAAGGAAGAAGGAGTCAAGCTATTTTCCAAAGTGCCTGAAGGCAGGACAAGAAGCAACGGATGGAAACTAACCAAAGAGAGAAGCAACCTAGAACTAAGGAGAAACTTCCTGACAGTTAGAACAATTAACCAGTGGAACAACCTGCCTCCAGAAGCAGTGAATGCTCCAACACTGGAAGTTTTTAAGAAGAAACTGGACAGCCATTTATCTGAAACGGTAAAGGGTTACCTGCCTGAGCAGGGGGTTGGACTTGACCTCCAAGGTCTCTTCCAACTTTACTATTATTATTACTATTACTACTACTACTACTACTACTACTATTATTATTATTATTATTATTATTATTATTATTATTATTATTATTATTATTATTATTATTATTATTATTATTATTATTATTATTATTCACAACCAGTTTTTTTCCAAAGTATAAAGAAAATGAATATCCACTGCCTGAAATTTCAATGTTTGAGACCCACTTCCTTGCTGTGGGAAGAGGGTGGACTTTATACTGGGAAACCATCAACCCTAGTCCTCCTTGAGACATGAAAGTTTCAGCTGATATGTTCTTGTGGGAACTGAGTAGAAAAATTGGAAGAAGACTATATTGTAGGATGGCTCTCCGCTTCCCTCATGTAATTGCCCTTATTCCTGATAAGTTCCCTGTCTTTGTCAGCTTGTATTAAAGCTATGTCATTCTTAGTTATAAGCATTGGATGGTTTTTCATTCTGCCCTCTCAGATTGTTTCATTAACCAAATTTTTTTTCCTTTGATTTTTAATTTTATTTATCGTGGCTTTATCTTGAGGATGAAAGCAATGATTTTAAAAATCTAATTCATTGTTGCATTTATCTGTTTATATATTACTCTCTCTGTGTGTATGTGTCTTTGTGTTTCTTTGTGTGTATACCATGTTTTCCCGAAAATATGACCTAGCCCAATTTTCACACCTGTGCCAAATATAAGCCCTACTCTGAAAGTCAGCCCTTATTTAAGAGCCTGTGCAGCCACCCACCTGCCCATTCTTTCTGCTTGCTGATAACATGAGGTGGGAGGGGGTGCTGCAGCCATGAAGTGAGGCGGTGTGGGGTGGAGGACAAAGCTTCTCCTCCTTACTCACTGCCAGAACATAGTAGGAGATTGAGTGATGCACCAGTGCCATGGCTATTAAGCAAGGTGGGCAGGGTTGAAGACGAAGCTTATTTTCCTCCTTACTCACTACTGTAACAAAGCAGGAGGCTAAGGAATGCACTGGTGCCACAGCCACTAAGCAAGGCAGTGGGGGGGGGAGGATGAAGCCCTGATGCTGGTGGAGTAACATGGCAGAAGCTGAATCAGCCCCTTCCTTGTCTCCCCTCACTTCCCCAAAGTATCCTTTCACTAACCTTCTTTCCAGCTCGTTCTCCACCACTAAATGCAGGGCAACAAAAGACGCCTGTGGGACTACCGGTAAAAGAAAAGTTCAATCAGGCCTTCCAACTTTGTGAGATATT
>NW_015386645.1:950825-955062 GCF_001527695.2 Protobothrops mucrosquamatus | reverse complement strand
ATATTTTTGGGCGAGAAGTTGGAAGGTAGGATTGATCTTTTTTCAAACCTTCAAATGATTCTGTCTGCAGACATCTTTACTTCATTTTCAGTTGCCACATCCATGGAAGGGGGGAGATGTATTCTTTTAGTTTAGCCATAACAAATACTTTCTTGTGGAAACCAAGGTCAAGCTGCCTAAGTTTTGGCGGACTGGAGATACTGTTTGAAAGCCTGCCAAAGTAGTTAATTGGGGATTGTGATTTATGACAACTGTAGGGGTAGGGAGTTCAACTTTTACTTTGTAACCTTTGGAGGTGGGAACTTTCAGTTTTGGGTTCACCTTTGTTTGTGCCGATACTATGTAGCCATTAGGAAAGCAATTGCCTCAGAGTTCTTATTTCTACTGGTCTCATCTATCGTAACCATGACATTAACCCAAGACTCAAAAAATTAATATCCCATGGGGTCCTCAGTCCAGGTCGACTACCTAAATCTTGGGAGGAAGACCCAGAGGAAGGAGGAAGATGCAGAAATGGAAAAGAAAGTGGAGTCAATCTCAAGCCTCGGAGAAGCGGCGGCGGATGGGATGCAGGCTGCTGCTCTGGTGGAAAGTGTGGTCCTAGCAGCTGGAGCAAGACCAAAGGCCCATGAAGTCCCATTGGAGAAGCTGACTCAGAGGGAGGAAGCAATCATCCTCGGGGGGACCTGGCGGTCAGAAGCTGTCCTGCCACTTAAGAGCATGCTGAAAGCTGCAGAGGTCGAGTTCCCACTGATCACATCGCAAGGTTTCCAATCACCTGTAGCTATGAAAACTAAATAGCCAGCCACATGGGACAAATCCGGGGAGTGGAAGTACCTGACTGCAATCCACAGCCACTCAGTGAAACATCTGAGGGAGAAGTTTGACAGGTTGGAGATGGGCAAAGGAGGACAGGCAACCCACCAGGTGATCTCAGGGGGGCGAGAAGACAAGTGGTCCCAACCCAGCGAAGTCCCAGTCTTATAGTGATCAAGCAGTCTGCCTCCCCACTGACATGACCTGGCACTGGTGGAGCCCTGACTGCTATCGGCACCACACCAGTCTGGATCGACCCCAATGACAAGTTAGTCCAAATACTACCGATGGTCTGCCAGCCCCAATCAATGCAGGCATCCCGCTAGCCCAGATTGATACCACCGTTCCCCTAGCCCTGATCACTACTGACATCAGGTAAGTCCTGACCACTATCAGAGCAATGCCAGCCCCAAATGCCAATGCCACCCAGTCAGCCCAGATCTCCACCAATACCCAGTTGATCCCAATTCCTATCAGCATCATGCCAGTCCTAACTGTCGTCGATGCCCTGCCAGCCTAAGACCTCTCCCAGATGTTTGTTGCCCTGCACGCAGCAGCAGAAAATGAACTGGAAAGCAGGTTAGTGAAGGGATTCTTTGGGGAAGTGAGAGGAGACGGGGAAGGGGCTGCTCTGGCTGCTGCCTCACTCTGCCAGCATCAGGGCTCTGCAGGCTTGGGGGCCAAGGATACTGTTGGGGCTTCATCCTCCACCCGCCATCGCCTCACTTAGTGGCCACAGCACCAGTGCATTGCTCAGCCTCCTGCTTCATTGTGGCAGTAAGGAGGAAAAGAAGCTTCATCCTCTACTCCCCCACCTTGCTTCATCCTCAACCCCACTTCCCCTTGCTTAGTGGCCATGGTACCGGTGCATCTCTCAGTCTCCTGCTTCAGTATGGCAGTAAGTAAGGAGAAGAAGCAGATCAGCAATCCTGCATGGACCTGCTGGAGCCACCACGTAGAGGCCAGGCAGTTGTCGGCATGCTGATGGCCTCGCTGCAGGGCCCTCTGTCAGCCCGTGTGGGGCATGTGGGGCATTTCATGCCCCACCTCATTTTCTTCTCCACTCTTGCACCACCTTGCAACACTTTGTCCTCCACCTTCCCACCATGTCACTTCATCCTCCATCCCCGACCACCCCCGCCTCACCTCCTGCTCCACTGCAGCTGCAAAAAATAAGACCTACCCTGAAAATATGCCCTGGTGTTTGTTTTAGCGATCAAAAAACATCAGTTATTCAAAGCAAAGGTTCAGATACATTTACAACAAAAAGAAGGTGACTTGGATCATTTTGTTTAATAATAAAGCAGTTAATGTTTTTGGCCAATGTTTTTGATTGGATTCTCTTTATTTTTAGGATTTGTGAGGAGAACAGTCATATTGTGCATCATATTTATTCAGAAATGTTGAAAATTCAAATAGATTCACAAAAATTTCAGTACCACTGTATCTTTTAGAGAGTCAAGAATTATAATAAGCTACAGGTTCAACCCACATTACTGAGCTCCATTTTCAATGGATTCTATCTTGTTATATTTTAGGGATAATGTTCTTCTAGAACTTAAGTAATTGTTACAATACTACTTTTCAATAACATCCTGTATTAAGCAAAGGGGGAAAACTCGATGACCTCAACAGATATATTTCTTTTTTTCTCCAACTGTGTTTTGTTTTCTTCTTCTATGCATATTCCCAATTTTGTATTTTATGGATCAATTCCAAAGGTTCATAGCACTGTGTCTACTGAGACATGATAACTATGTTTCCTTCTGATGTTTTTCAAACACAGTACTATTGCAAGTAATAGTACTGGTTGCTAATAAGTAAAGTAATTGTCCCTTTTACTCCATTTGTCAAGGGAATTTTAGTAGAAACTGACAAATCTTTGAGCCCAGATTAAGACATTGCATCCCTTTAATATCTGCTCAGAAATAGAGAACTGTGTTCTCTGGGGAGAAAAGGAAGGATTTGTGTTTTATCTGTGATACTTTCTTGTCTTAATTCCAGATAATGTCCATTGTATTAACTTTAGATAATGTTATTGAGTGGCCAACCATTCTCCTCAGCTGAATGATAACATAGGAGCTACTCTTTAATGTCTACAATGACCATACATTATAGTGAGTTGGTTATATACAGGACCTTGGTTTTACTTATTTTTCCTAACATGATGTTAATTTCTCCTAGTGGCAACTGCAGAATCAGTAGTCCTCTTCCAGTTGTTCACAAGTATTATCAGTCTGGAGACCTAATCATTGCTGCAATTATTTATCAAGTCTTCTCTCTTTCAAATGAGATCACTTTTCAAAGCCTTCCTTCACATGAAGTACTTGACCAGTACCTGTATGTATCCTTCTCTTCCTCCACCTCCTGTTTTTCCTCTTCTTTCCCTTATTGCCACCTGTGCTGTATTATCTTTTTCCCTTTTTTTCTGCTGAAACAGTGGGTCGGTATGCTAATTCCACTGAGCATATTTAGCTACTCTTAATTCCAGAATTCAGAGAAAATCAGCTAATCCAAATGAAGTTTATATTGAGAAAAAATAATTTATTTTTCTGTTGAAAATAAAAAGCTTGATGTTGGACTGCCCAAGGGGTAAGCCTGATATTCCCCCCATTTCTTCTCAACCAGAAATGAAGCAGGAAACCCTCAAGTGCATTTGATAATCTTTTTTCATTCTTTATAAGTCTAGTGCAGAAGAATGGAACTGACCTCCCACCCTTAGAAAAGTACTCACAAAATACAGATAGAACTGACATCAAATGCTATCTTAACATCTATGTTAATCCTGGAAGAGATATCTTACCATGAATTTGACAGTTTTCCAGAAGAAGAATCTAAAATACAAAATAAAGCAGGCTAGAAATGCTTTCTTGGTTGAGATAGATTACCCCCCTCCATATTAATAATTTCCTATCCATATAATCTAGGTCTATCATTTGCTAAAGACCCAATTTGAGACATCTCTGTTTATAAATATATAACAACATTTATAATATCAAGTGTTCGAATCTGAACACAAATATATTGACATAGTTTATCACTCTCACTGAAGGTTCGTCACTCATAATTACCAACACACTTTGGCTCTGGCATTTGCTGTAAAGGAGATCAATGAAAATGGGCTTTTACCTAATGTTAGCCTTGGTTTTCACATTGCTACTGACAATCATGAGGAATTTACAACTTATCTTTTAGGAATGGAATTTCTATCTATAAAAGATCAACTTTGGCTCCCTCGGAGAGGGTGCGCAATTTGGGTGTCCTCCTGGATCCACGGCTGACACTGGAAGACCAGTTGACGGCCGTGGCCAGGGGGGCGTTTTACCAGGTACGCCTGATTTACCAGTTGCGGCCTTTTCTGGACCGGGACGCCTTGCGCACAGTCACCCATGCTCTTGTCACCTCCCGCCTGGACTACTGC
>NW_015386645.1:947665-950683 GCF_001527695.2 Protobothrops mucrosquamatus | reverse complement strand
GGGGCGTTTTACCAGGTACGCCTGATTTACCAGTTGCGGCCTTTTCTGGACCGGGACGCCTTGCGCACAGTCACCCATGCTCTTGTCACCTCCCGCCTGGACTACTGCAATGCTCTCTACATGGGGCTCCCCTTGAGGAGCACTCGGAGGCTCCAGTTAGTCCAAAATGCAGCCGCGCGGGCGGTGTTGGGAGGGACTCATCGCTCCCATGTAACGCCGTTGCTGCGCGAGCTGCACTGGCTGCTGGTGGCTTTCCGGGTGCGCTTCAAGGTGTTGATTATCATCTTCAAAGCGCTCCATGGCATCGGACCTGGCTATCTCCGAGACCGCCTTCTGCCTCAGATTACCTCTCATCGGCCGATACGCTCCCACAGAGTGGGTCTCCTCAGGGTGCCGTCAGCCAGACAGTGCCGGCTGGCGATCCCCAGGGGGAGGGCCTTCTCGGTTGATCCCGGATCTCCCTTCCTTCCGCCGCGCCCTCAAGACATGGTTATTTAAGTTGGCAGGACTGGCCTAAGGGTTATTTTTTAGCTGGGTTTTTATAATAATTTTTAAAATAACAAAGGCCTAATAATATTTCATCTTAATTAACATTTTAACTTTAGTATTTTTTGTATTTATGTATTTTGTTTTTAAAAGGCTGTAAGCCGCCCTGAGTCCGTAGGGAGAAGGGCGGGGTAAAAATAATAATAATAATAATAATAATAATAATAATAATAATAATAATAATAATAATAATAATAATAATAATAATAATAATAATAATAATAATTTATTCCCAACTACAAATGTAATGACCAGACCAATACAGTAGCCGTCATTGGAGGACCCGGTAGTAAAACCTGTCTAAACATGGCAACAACTCTATACAACTACAAATTTCCCCAGGTGAGAAGAAATATGGAGGGAAATGGGAAGTTCATAAGCTATTTATTATTTTTTCATCATTTGAGACATTGTATGAGGTATGAAGAATTGCATCAAATGGCTGTCCCTTTTTTGCTTGATGACCAATAGTAAATTGGCAGATGTCATGTTGTAAATTAGATGTTAGGAACCCTCTTTCCACTCAAATCCAAACATTCTATTAAATAAACATAAAAACATTGTTCCTTTATTTTTCCCAAAAAATCTCTCTTTTATCTTATGTTCTTCGGTCTTTCCTCCACTTAGATCGCATATGGATCAGCTCCTTTGATAAATAACGACAAAGCGGCATTATTTGTTAAATGGATGTTCCCTGATGAGATCCACCAGCTTAAAGGAATACTGTACTTACTGTTGTATTTTGGATGGACCTGGGTTGGCTTGATTTCTCAGTATGAGAACAATAGAGAGAGTTTTGTTAAAAAGAGTCTTTCCATGTTTTCAGAGAAAGGAATCTGCTTTGATTTTATAGAATGTCTTCCCTTAATGATGTATGGTAGTGAAGCTGCTGAAATGGTGGAGGAGACAGATAAAATATACAAAATAATCATAAGAAGTACAGTCGTTGCAGTTATCTTGAATGCTGAAATTACAAGCATAGTGCCTTTGAGAATGATGATCTATGGTTTGGATACTGATGATATTCCACAGAACAGTAAAGTCAAGGTATGGATCATGACAGCCCAGATGGAATTTACCTCTATTCTGATGCAAAGACCATTGCCTATTGATTTTCTCCATGGTACAATTTCCTTTGCACTTCACTCAAAGGAGTTAACAGGATTCCATCAATTTATGCAGAAGAGATACCCAATATAGAAAAAGAAGATGGTTTTATTAGGGATTTCTGGAGTAATGCATTTGAATGCTCATTTTCCAGTGATATTACAGATGGCAATGGTGCAAAAATCTGCACTGGAGAAGAGAAGCTGGAGACTCTTCCAAATTCTGTCTTTGACACTACCATGAATGGGCATAGTTACAGTGTCTACAATGCAGTCTATGCTGTGGCACATGCTCTGAGGGCCTTGCACTCCTCCAAACTCAAAGGGGGTCAAATAATGGATGAGAGAAGATGGAAGCTATTACTTCAATCACCATGGCAGGTTGTGCTCACTAATCTAAATTCAGAAAGATCATGTACAAAAGTAGTAGTTTATTGGTTTTTCTCCTATGATTTTGGTTTAGAAGTTAAAAATGAAAGATTCTATCAAGATACTTATGAAAACAATTGGTATTATCATAGAAAAAAATTAAAAAATTAAAAACCTATTATCTTGTTCCAACATTATTTGAATTTTCAAGTCATTTGTGGACTGGATAGAATTTGGAAATTAATTTCTGTAAGATATTGAGAACGTTAAAAATATAAGTTAAAGATCATGTAATATGTTATCTTTATTTTATGCATGAAATTGTATATAAAGGATCTTATTCAGTCCACTCTATTTGACAATTTCAAATGTAAAATCTTAAAAGACTCTTTCCTACTTATTGGCATTATTTTGCAGAGACATAGAGAAAATTTTTCTTTTTCAATTATAAGCAGTGTAGATTGTTAAAAAAAACAAAAGTCACTTTCCATTGAGCATAGGCCGAACTCAAAAACTGGGATTTCTCCATATGATTCAAGGAATCCACTTAATGTTTATATTTTGTTGTTTCTTTATTCAGCTTAATCATTTCTTGCAGCAAGTCTCCTTCAACAACAGTGCTGGAGAACAGATTTCCTTTGGCCTCAATGGGGAATTCGAAACTGGATTTGATATTTTCAATTGGATCACATTCCCAAACAAGTCTTTTCTAAGAGTCCAGATTGGAAGGATCGACCCCATGGCTCCCCCAGACAAGCTCCTTGCCATTTCTGCCAAGGATGCTGTTTGGCCCCCCATGTTTAACCAGGTCTGTCTCATTTTTCACTTTTTTAGGAAATAATGTATTCACTGATCCACGGAAGTAGACGATTAAATGACTGTCACCACAACAACCCTTGGATTCAGCAGTCTCATTTTTTTATATGTGATATGAATATAAACTGCTAAAATATAAACAGGTGATTTAAAATTTAAATGTGCACATCCTTTATTTAAT
>NW_015386645.1:942943-947522 GCF_001527695.2 Protobothrops mucrosquamatus | reverse complement strand
AAGCTCTCTCTAAGTTTATTGAAATTAGCTCTCTTAAAGTCCAACACTCTACTTTGATTAAGTTCTATTGCTTGTGCTTGCATAATGTTGAATTCCAATATTGCATGATCACTCCCCCCCAAGGTTCCTGTGGTTTCAACACCCTCTATCATTTCATCTCTGTTAGTGAGAATTAAGTCCAATATGGCTGATCCTCTAGTTCCCTTCTCTACTGTTTGGAAGACAAAGTTGTCTGCTAGGTTTGTCAGGAATCTGTTTGACCTTTAACTTGGTTGCAGAGTTTGTCTTCCAGTTGATGTCAAGATAATTAAAGTCCCCTTTTACTATTGTAATGTGCTTCCTACATAACTCATCCCACCAAGTTTCCATAATAACAACAATATCATATCTGCCCTCATTTACCCGAATTTCTAATTCTAATTCACCCTGTTTATTGCTCATACTCTGTGCGTTGGTGTTTCTGTCCAAAGTTTTCCATATTCCGTATGGGAGATACTTCCCAGAAGTAGGTTTTTCTTTAAAGTTGGTCTAATTTTAACTATAGTTTGAGTTACTCCATAGTTCAAGTCAATGTGTTTCTGGATTCAATGAATTTTATTCTGTCATCTGCAAAAAAAAAAAAGTTTCCTGTCCTTAGTCATAGAGAATCAGGCTTGTGTCCATGCATAGGATGCCGAGATCTGCTTGCAATTTTGTTTTTCTATTTCTGCTGATACTCTTCTTGTTATGTCTGAGGGTGCAAAACCCGGGAGCTGGTAAATTTTTTCCTTTTGTGTTGGTCTTAAACATTCCATTACAATATAAATTGTTTCATTGACAGAAGTTTCAACATGCTTAACATAAAAGGATTCCTCTTGCTGGGTGCTTCCTATTCTGATACAAAGAAATAACAGGGCAGGGGCTGAAATATGCAGAATTTCACCTTGTGCTCCAAATGTGGTGTTTTTCAGTTTCTTAATGATATCATTCCTAGAACATACTTGTTGCTTTGTACCTTGGAAATAGACCTTGAAAGTAAACATACAATCTAGTTTCACCCCACAAATAATTAGTGTTATCACAACAAAGTATTGATTGCTCTCTCTAGGTAATTTTCTGTTTCATTCCTTACTTGGAATGGACAAGTTTGTGTTTTGCTGGGACTGAGTTTAAATACTTCTTATTGTATTAGTTACCCAATTCATGTCAGAAGGTTGGATAAAACAGAAAGGTAAAATAGTATATAATAAAATAGATTTTAAAGATGAATGCTACAAATGTATGTACTGTTACCCTTGCATTCAATGCCTGTGTGTTCTATAAAACATAAGGGGATTTTTATTTGAGTCCCACTACATGGCTTTCTGAAGTAGTGTTTGTAAGTACTGAGCCCTTCCTGGACCTCATAATTGACAATTAAATTATGTAGGATATTTGGAGTAGGCAGGATGTTTTTAACTACATTAGTAAAACAATGACATTGTAAGAATGTGCATAGCTTAATGGAAAGAAGCAATTTACTTCAACATAATAATATTTTTTTTTNGTTTAACCAGGTCTGTCTCATTTTTCACTTTTTTAGGAAATAATGTATTCACTGATCCACGGAAGTAGACGATTAAATGACTGTCACCACAACAACCCTTGGATTCAGCAGTCTCATTTTTTTATATGTGATATGAATATAAACTGCTAAAATATAAACAGGTGATTTAAAATTTAAATGTGCACATCCTTTATTTAATTCCAATGCAAAATCATCCCAGTAGTGGTTGAATAGTGAGTTCAGCATATAAAAGCATAAGCATCAAGGACAGTAAAATACAATAAAATGAAAGAAGGTAAAATTTATTTATTATTTTCTGAGTCCAGAATATCTTACCTTAAAAGAGAAATATAATACTTAAAATTAGTATAATAATCTAAATAAGGAAAACTTTCAATAGCCATATGTCAAATATAAAAATTAAAATATAGAAGGAATCTAAAACACTTATATGACACATAGAGCATTTGAGGCCCCAAAAGTAGTGATCTGAATAGGTTTGTCATTGGCCATGAACAAATTGTCCATTGTATATGGTCCATCAAGATTAGGGCATATCAATAGCTGTTCAAATCTCTGCAATGTCCCCATATTTGCAGCTTTCATTTCCTGTGATATAGTCTCATGTCTTCAAGTTCTTCTTACATTATGCTGCAATAATAATAATAATAATAATAATAATAATAATAATAATGATGATGATGATGATGATGATGATGATGATGATGATGATGATGATGATGATGTTGGAAGGGAGACATGAAACCCTATAAGATTTCAGACAAAGGTTTGTCCAGTCTTTTCTTAAAAAGGTATTTGAGCATTCAGAACTTCTGGAGGAAGGTTGTTTCACTGATTAATTGTTCTAACTGTCAGGAAATTTCTCCTTAGTTCTAGGTTCCTTCTCTCTTTGATTAGTTTTCACACATTGCTTCTTGTCCTGCCTTCAGGTGCTTTGGAGAATAGCTTGATTCCCTTTTATTTTTGGCAACCCCTGAGATATTGGAACACTGCTATCATGTCACCCCTAGTCCTTCTCTTCATTAAATTGGACATATCCAATTCCAGCAACTGTTTTTTATATGTTTAAGCCTTCAGTCCTCTGATCATCTTTGTTGCTCTTCTTTGTACTCTTTCTAAAGCCTCAATATCTTTTTTTATATCGTGGTGCTCAAAACTGGATGCAGTATTCCAACTGTGGCCTTACCAAGGTGTTATAAAGTGGCATTTCATATGATCTGAATTCTATCTCTCTGTTAATGCAGCCTAGCACTGTTTTGGCTTTTTTTTGCAGCTGCAGCACATTGCTGGCTCATATTTAAGTCACTGTCCACTAGGACTTCAAGATCTGTCTCACAGTTACTACTATTGAACAAGGTACCACCTATACTGTACCATTGCATTTGGTTTTTCCTGATTAAATGTACTGTAGAATCTTAGTTTTTTTCACCATTGAATTTCATTTTGTTACATAGTGCCCAATGATCAAGTCTGTCAAGATCCTTCTGTATCTTAAGCCTATCTTGGCTATTCCTGCCAACTTAGTGTCATCTGCAAATTTGATTAGTTCCCCATCTATTCCCTCATCCAAATCATTGATGAAGATGTTGAAGAGCACTGAGCCCAAAACAGAACCATGGGGCACCCCACTACAGACTTCTCTCCATGTAGATGCAGTTCCATTAGGACCAAATGCTGAGTATGGCCAGCTATGAATCCATCTGGGGTGATGCTGTCTAACCAGAGGTGGGATTCAGATATGTGAACAACCAGTTCTCTGTGTGGATTCACTTCTAGAAGTCCATTCTGGGCCTGGGCAACAAAAAATTAGCTACCGGTTCTGCTGAAGTGGTGCGAACCAGCTGAATCCCACCACTGTGTCTAACCCACATTTTTCTATCTTATCAATTAGTAGGTTGTGGTCTACTTTATCAAATGCCTTACTGAAGTCCATGTAAATTATATCCACAGCATTTCTCTGGTCCACTAATTTTGTCACCTGGTCAAAGAATGCAACAAGATTTTTCTGGCATGATCTGTTTTTGAGAAACCCATGTTGGCTTTGGTTATGACTTTGTCTTAACACCTCTAGGTGTTCCCTGATTCGTTGCTTATCTTTTCCAGAATCTTCCCAGGTATTGAGTTCAGGCTGATAGCAATATAGTTTCCTTGATCCATTTTTTTCCTTTTTTAAGATGGGAACAATATCAGCTCTTTGCAGTCCTCTGGTTGTTTGCCAGAGCTCGAGGATCTTTGAAATATATAGTTCAGTGATTGTGAGATCACATCTGCCAGTTCCTTGAGAACCTTGGGGTGTAATCCATCTGGTCCTGGTGATTTGAAATTGTCTAGGGTGGACAGGTGCTCACTTACCATTTTCTTGCTTATTTTAACTTCTGTTTCTCATCTGTTTTTTACCGGACTATTTTTTCCCTTTGTGTAAAGATGAATGCAAAAAATGAGTTAAGTTGTTCTGCTTTCTCCCTGTTGCTTGTCACCTTCTTGCTACTTTCACGCACTAATGGACTAATCATTTCCTTAACTTTTTTTGTTTTTTACATGTTGAAAAAAGTTTTTGTTGTTGTTGTTGTTGTTGTTGTTGTTGTTATTTTTGACTTTTGTCTCAAGTCTTAGTTTCTTTTGAGCCTTAGTTTCCTCACTTCATCTTTGCAGGCTCAGGCTATTTGCTGATATTCTGCCTTAGTTATGTGCCCCTCTTTCCACTTTTTATACCTGTTCTGTTTGCCTTGCAATTTATCAGAGAGTTCTTTTTGCAGCCGTACTGGTTTTGTTTTAGAGCTCTTATTTTTCTTCTTCATTTGTATTTGAGGCTTCTCATCCATGGAATCCTTCCCAAGCTCTCTCTAAGTTTATTGAAATTAGCTCTCTTAAAGTCCAACACTCTACTTTGATTAAGTTCTATTGCTTGTGCTTGCATAATGTTGAATTCCAATATTGCATGATCACTCCCCCCCAAGGTTCCTGTGGTTTCAACACCCTCTATCATTTCATCTCTGTTAGTGAGAATTAAGTCCAATATGGCTGATCCTCTAG
>NW_015386645.1:939414-940721 GCF_001527695.2 Protobothrops mucrosquamatus | reverse complement strand
GGTTTTGTGATTTCATCACCTGAGATTGAAATTTGGGCTGAGAATAAGGGACTGACCAAAAGTCATTCAGCTCATTTTCTACACTGGGGCTCCTGAGAAGGTGAGGTCACTGCAGAGTGCCTCATAACATGAGGAGAGAGGTGGAGGGTCCAAGCCTATGCAGTTTGGGAGGTGCATTCTCAAAGGCAAGCCTTCCTCTCAGAACAGAACAGAATAACAAAGGTGGAGATTTTCTAGTCCAAGCCCCTGCTCAAGCAGAAGACCCTATACCATTTCAGACAAATGGTTCTCCAATATCTTCTTAAAAAACCTCCTGTGGTGAAATGAACACCCCCAAAACATCAGTTCCTGATATGAAATAATTCCAATGTTATTTGTGAACAGGCATTACCTCTTTCCATCTGTAACGAGAAATGTACTTTTGGCTACAGCAAGGTAAAAGTGGAAGGGAAATTATCCTGCTGTTATGACTGTAAAAGATGTCCAGAGGGGAAGATAGCTGACCAGATTGGTAAGAAAAGGAATATATTGAATATTTATTTATTCATTTGTTGAACTTGTTTGCCAGCCATCTTGCTAGTTATCAATGATGCCATGAATAGAAATAAATCTAGATCTTTCAAAATATTATGATGACTGAAAATCTTGAGCTTTCCCTCAGCTTGTATATTTTAGCAATTTATTCCTCAGAATAACAGAGTTGGAAGGGACCTTGGAGGTATTCTAGTTCCACCCCCTGCTCAGGCAGAAGACTCTATACTGTTCTGAACAAATAGCTCTTCAATTTCTTCTTAAAAATCTCCAATGATTGGAGCATAATCTTACTTAATTTCTAAGATTTGGAATACTATTCTTATTGGTTCAAGAATTATACATTATAAATTATTAGTGCTTGTTGGAAGACAATTCAAAATCCCTTATTAGTATATGGTTTTTGAAAGTAAAGATAACTTTCCATCAAATTCTATTAAAATAATATTTTTCCTCCTATTTCTATCCTTTTTGATTCCTCTTTTACCAAGAGGGCAGAAGTATCATACAGATCTAGACAGATACTGTAGATCTATAATTTAAGGTATATTGTAACTGAACACTACATTAGGTAGAATGTTGTACTATAAATTATTTTAAGAAACATAATATGAACTCTACATAACTCAAAGATCCTTAATAGAACTAGTCTGCTATTAATTCTTCATGTGTATGTCTTTGTAAAAGTTATTTTTTTCCCTCAGACTTAGATGATTGTTTCCCATGTCAAGAGGATCAATATCCAAACAAGGGTCAAGATAATTGCCTTCAAAAAA
>NW_015386645.1:930564-938669 GCF_001527695.2 Protobothrops mucrosquamatus | reverse complement strand
AACTAATAAAGAAATGAAGCTGATAATTTGTCCCGATCCCTTGAATGAACTAAATTGGTTACTTTCAGCCAGTTTTGTTTTTATTTTTGCAATTTAGGGCAGTAACCTGATATATAGAGATGTAGATATATATTGCACTCAGCCTATGAAACCATGACATATAATGCAGCATTTGTTTTATTTTTAATCTTAAATTATTCTGATTTTAATGTTGATTTTATTGATTATTTTATACACCGCTCAGGTCTCCTGTCTGAAGGAGACAGGTGATTAAGAAATATGTAAGTAAGTAAATAAATAAATAAACAAACAAAAAAATAAATATTTGTCTTGCTCTGCATAAAGCTAAGGTGACCAACCATCCTCCTTTAGGGAGGACAGTCCTCCTTTTATAAGTTCTGTCCTCTCTCAAAAAGTGTCCTCCTACATGTCCTCGTTTTTGATAATTGAAAACTAATCTGTAAATCTCCGTATTCGATCGATGCCGAGCCAATCCGTTGCGTGTGATGTGACGTGTTTGTATTTGACAAGACGATTCATCAAGACTCGGTACAGTCCAGCAAGACACGATTATGAGACACATGCACTCCACACAGGAGAATTGTTTTGAGAGAGTACGCTGCACGCAAGTGGCTTTGTTTACTTCTTACCAAAACACGACACGGCACAAACACACACATTAGACTCACCTTGTTTCCTTCAATTTATTTGTGTCCTCGTTCTCATTGTAAAAAGTTGTAAAGCTAACTATGTAACTATTGTAAAGCTAACTATGAAAGGAAGAGAACCAAGGAATTTAGAGAGTACCTGGAAAGTAAACACACAGAGAATCCATGTGATTTCAATCTCTTGTTCAATGTGCACGAAGTTTTCTTCTGCATAAACATTCTTTGTAATTACCAGGACATAGATAGCCACATCTAACCTAGCAGTTCCCAACATTTTTAGCTCCCAGGGCTGGTTTTTTGGGTTAAATGTCTTCCATGCACCATTGCAGGAAGGAATGGTTTCATGCTCATGACCTAGATCCCTCACATATGAAGATGAAACTCACTCCCCCCTCCCCTATTTCCATGGCCTGGTTCCCAATAGGCCTGGGGATTGGGACCACTCTACTAAGCAGTGGCTGTGGCAATCTCTCCCAAATTCATTTCAGAATCTAGAGATTTTTTCTGCATCTTTTCTTTGAAACATCAGATAATTATTCTGAGCCCTAACCAGAATAAATGAGAACAGCTAATCAAAGAGAGAATTCTATCTAAACATTGATTTTGAAAATTATAAGGTATACTCTTCTCAAAATTATTCATTTTGTGTACTGCAGCCCATATGCTTCAAAACCAAAAAAGAAAACAACAAACCCAATATTCTTCACAACCCCTTTTTTCCAAAATATAAAGAAAATGAATATCCACTTCCTGAAATTTCAACATTTGAGACCCACTTCGTTGCTGTGGGAAAAGGGTGCACTTTATACTGGGAAACATCAATCCTAGTCCTCCTTGAGACATGAAAGCCTCAGCTGATATGTTCTTGTGGGAACTGAGTAGAAAAATTGGAAGAAGACTATATTGTAGGATGGCTCTCCGCTTCTCTCATGTAATTGCCCTTATTCCTGATAAGTTCCCTTTCTTTGTCAGCTTGTATTAAAGCTATGTCATTCTTAGTTATAAGCATTGGATGGTATTTCATTCTGCCCTCTCAGATTGTTTCATTAACCAAGATTTTTTTCCTTTGATTTTTAATTTTATTGATTGTGGCTTTATCCTGAGTACAAAGGGGAAATATGTGATTGCTGTGGAGATTTTCTCCATTTTGGCTTCTGCAGCTGGATTACTGGGCTGCATCTTTTCCCCTAAATGGTATATCATCATTCTGAGACCTGATTTGAATAAGAAGGAGCAACTAATAAAGAAATGAAACTGATATTTCTACCAGATCCCTTAAATGAAGCAAATTGGTTACTTTCAGCTAATAGGGCTTTTTTTTTCTTTTTGCAATTTGTGGCAGTAATCTGATATATTGAGATGCAGATATATATTGCACTCAGCCTATGACACTATGATAAATAATGCAGCATTTGTTTTAATTTATAATCTTAAATTATTCTGGTTTTAATGTTAATTTTATTGATTATATTATACACCACACAGAGCCCCTTTCTGAAGGAGATGGGTGGTTGAGAACTCTAAAAATAATAAACAAACAAACAAACAAATAAATATTTATCTTGCTTTGAATGAAGCTAACTATGAAAGAAAGAGAACCAAGGAAGTTAGAGAGTTCATTGCAATATCTAGAGAGTTTTTCTGCATCTCTTCTTTGAAACTTTAGATAATTATTCTGAGCCCTAATCAGAATAAATGAGAACAGGGGAGAATTCTATCTGGAAATTGATTTTTAACATTATAAAGTGCAGTCTTCTCAAAATGCCTGACTTCATGTGCTACAGCCCATAAGCTTCATAATATTATTGCCAAAAAAGAAAACAACCAACCCTTCCAATATTCTTCACAACCACTTTCCCCCCAAAAAATATAAAGGAAAATGGCGATGAATATCCACTGCACAAAATCTCAATGTTTGACACCCTTTGTTTTTGTGGGTAAGATGGTAGGCTATATATTGAGAAACCATCAACTCTAGTCCTCCTTGAGACTGAAAGCCTCAACTGATATGTTCTTGTCAGAGGTGAGGAGAAAAAGTGGAAGAAGACTATGTAGGATTGTACTCAACTTCCCTCATGTAATTGCCTTATTCATGATAAGTTCCCTGTCTTTGTTCGCTTGTTTAAAAGTGATGTCATTCTTAGTTATAAACCTTGGATGGTATTTCATTCAGCCCTCTCAGAAAGGTCATGTCCAACTATAGGGCATGATGCTCATCTCCTTTTCTTAGCCAAGATAGCCAGCATTGTCCAAAGATATTTTTCCTGCTCATGTGGCCAGCATGGCTATACACCAAAGGCACAGGGAACACTGTTACCTTCCACCAAAATAGTACCTATTAAACTGTTTGCATTTGCATAATTTGGAACATGCTATAAAGGGAGAAGATAGGGCAATTAATGGGTAAAAGTAACTGTATCATGACAGGTCAAATATTGGTAATATTATCATGATATATCTTATATTAAGCAAAGGGTAAGCAAGGGTATTTCCATTATTCTTTTCTCTAATTGTATGTTTTTCCTTCTGTACATATGACTTTTCATTCTTCCATTTTCTGCATCAGGGGTGTCAAACTGCCAGCCCATGGGCCGGATGCATCATAGCAAAACTGCGTCCACCCCATTGCTGGTAATGGCAAAAAAGTCACGATACATCATGACACATCATGTGACTTTGTGAGTTTGATACCCCTGTTCTACATAATATCTTAGTTCCAAAAGTTCATAACAGTACAGTAGTGTCTACTGAGACACAATAAACATGTTTCCCTCTGATATTACATTGCAAGTAATAGTATTCATTACTCATGAATACTTCTTCTCCATGTCCCAAGGGCATTCCAGCAGACACTGACAAAACTAGGACGCTAGAGTAAGACACTGCATTGTATTAACCTCTTCTCAGAAATATGGAACTGCATGTAGGGAGAAAAAGGATTTGTGTTTGAACTGATATTTTCTTGACTTAATTTCAGATAATGTTCATGGCCCAAACTTTAGGTAACATTAAGGGGTGGCCAACCCAACTCCTCATTTGAATAATAAAATAGGAGCTACTGTTTGATATCTACTATGGCCATATATTATAGTGAGTTGGTTATATTCAGAACATTGATTTTATTTTTCCCCCTAACATAATATTAATTTCTCCTGGTTCCAACTGCAAACTAAGCAGTCCTCTTCCAATTGTTCACAAGTATTATCAGCCTGGAGACTTAATCATTGCTGCAATTATTTATCAGGTCTTCTTTCTTTCCAATGAGATCACATTTCAAAGTCTTCCCTCTCGTGAAGTGCTTGATCAGTATCTGTAAGTATCTCCTGCTACTGCTACTCCTCCTACTTCTCTTTCCTGCATTACCACCTGCAGTATTTTTCTGCTGAACCATATTAGTTGCTAGTTAATCAGTAATCAACTTCCAATGTCCATATATAGCCATTTTTAATTACAGAACTCACAGAAATACCTCTTGTCTTAACACAGAAGTTCAAATTGAGACAAATTGATTTGACTCATAAATTATATGAATTACTTTTTCCTCAGGAAACTTCTTTCCTTCACCAAAGTCCTCTGTTGAAAGTAAAAATCTAGAGGTTGTACATCCTCACAGGTTAATCCTGATTTTTTTCCCCCCATTTCATCTCATGCAGAAATGAAGCAGGAAATCCTCAAGTGCATTTGAGATTTTTTTTCAGTCTTTTTAATTCTAATGTTGAAAAATGGAACTTTCTTCTCACTCTTAGAATATTATAGGCAAAATACAAATAGAACTGAAATTAAATGTTATTGTAATATCTAAGTTGATCCTGGAAGAGATAGCTTACCATGAATTTGACAGTTTGTCAGAAGAAGAATCTAAAATACAGTAGAAAGCAGGCTTCAAATGCTTTCTCAGTTCAATGTTAAGTTATCTCCCCTCCTCATCAGTGATTCCTTATACAATCTTGTTCCTTAAGAACCAGGCTCTAAACATCCAGAATAAACAATAAGCTCTAGATCTGTAACATTAAAAATATTTGATTTTGTTTGTAACTCTCACTGAAGGTTCCTCACTCATAATTATCAACATGCTTTGGCTCTGGCATTTGCTGTAAAGGAGATCAATGAACATTCTGGGATTTTACCCAATGTTAGCCTTGGTTTCCAAATAGCTACCAATTATCTTGAGGAATATACAACTTATCTTTTAGCAATGGAATTTCTATCTACAAAAGATAAATTTATCCCCAACTACAAATGTAATGACCAAACCAACACGGTAGCCATCATTGGAGGACCCCGTACTAAGACCTGTGTCGACATGGCAATCACTTTGTGCAACTACAAATTTCCCCAGGTGAGACGATGTATGAAGCAAGAGGGAAAGTCCATAAGCTAGTTATTATTTTCAGATTTTGGGCCCTCAAGATAACTCTTATGAGAAAGATTCCAGAGGCAAGAGATATTTGTCATATAATGACAAGAATATCACCAAAGGGTAGTCCCTTTTTGTTTCATGACCAGTATTAAACTTGCAGAAACGTCCATAACCCTAACTGTATGTTTTATGAAGCCTCTTTCTGTATCCCACTCAAACTCAAGTATTATGTTAAGTTAAAAAAAATATTCCTTTATTATTTTAAGTCTGTTTCTTTTTTCCTATGCTCTCCTGTGTTTCCCCAATTAGATTACATATGGATCAGCTCCTTTGATGAATGATGACCAAGCAGGAATTTTTGTCAAATGGATGTTCCCTGATGNCAGCTTAAAGGGATACTACACTTACTATTGCATTTTGGATGGACCTGGGTTGGGTTGATTTCTCTGTATGAGGAAGATAGGGAGAGATTTGTTCAAAAGAGTCTTTCCATGTTTTCAGAGAGAGGAATATGCTTTGACTTTATAGAATGTCTACCCCAAATGATGTATGGTAGTGAAGCTGCTGAAATGGTGGAGAAGGCAGATAAAATATATAAAGTGATTATGTGGAGTACAGTCATTGCAGTGATCTTGAATGCTGAAATTACAAGCATAGTGACTTTGAGAATGATGCTCTCTCTTTTAGAGTCTGATGATATTCCAAAGGAGAGAAAAGCCAAAGTTTGGATCATGACAGCTCAGGTGGAATTCACCTCTTTTCTGATGCAAAGACATTTGCCTATTGATTTTCTCCATGGTGCAATTGACTTTGCACTTCACTCAAAGGAGTTGACTGCATTCCAACAATTTATGCAGAAGAGAAACCCAAACTTTGAAAAAGAAGATGGTTTTATCAAGGATTTCTGGAAAGATGCATTTGAATGCTCATTCTCCAATGATGTTATAGAAGGGAATGCTGAAAGGATCTGCACTGGAGAAGAGAATTTGAAGAATCTCCCTAATTCTGTCTTTGAGACCACCATAGGTGGACTTAGTTACAGCATCTACAATGCAGTCTACACTGTGGCACATGCTGTAAGAACCTTGCATGCCTCCAAACTCAAAGAGAGTAAAAAGATTAAAAATAAGTACTTCCTTCAATCACCATGGCAGGTAATGTTCACTAATCCAAATTCAGGAAGATCATATCAGATCATATAAAAAATTATTGGTTTATATTTTTTTCTCTTTTTTTTTTTGGCAGTTAAAATGTAAGCATTTATTATTTATTTATTGTTTATTTTTTATTTATTTATTTATTTTTATATTTCTTAACCACTTTTCTTCATCCTCCTTTCCTTTACAGATACTTGAATGTTATTGGTATAGGTTGAACTAAAGACTGTTTTGGCCTAGAAGTTTCTATGTTGGAGT
This sequence comes from Protobothrops mucrosquamatus, assembly GCF_001527695.2. NCBI lineage: Eukaryota > Metazoa > Chordata > Lepidosauria > Squamata > Viperidae > Protobothrops > Protobothrops mucrosquamatus. Next base: position 932,226 of record NW_015386645.1, on the reverse strand, counting down.
ATTTTGTGCCACAAAGTAAATTTATAATTCATAAAATGTGCAGTTGATCAAAGCAAATTAATGCGACATTTTCTTCCTTTCTCAGTGTTGTATTGGAATTTTTATATTTTTTTTTTCAGCTAAAATAGTCAATATAGTGGAAAATCTATGTGATAGAGAAAACATTTTTTTTCATTTATAAACAGTGTAGATTGGTGGAAAAAAATGACATTCCATTGATCATAACCCATACTGAGGGAACTGAAATTTCTCCATATGATTCAAGGAATCCAGTTAATATTTATATTTCATGTTTTCTTCATTCAGCTTCACCATTTTTTGCAGCAGGTCTCCTTTAACAATAGTGCTGGAGAACTGGTTTCTTTTGGTCTCAGTGAGGAATTAGAAACTGGATTTGATATTTTCAATTGGGTCACATTCCCAAACAAGTCTTTTCTAAGAGTCCAAATTGGAATAATAATAATAATAATAATAATAATAATAATAATAATAATAATAATAATAATAATAATAATAATAATAATAATAATAATAATAATAATAATAATAATAATAATAATAATAAGCTAGACATGACCAAGTTGCTAAATTAATCCACTGGACATTATGTAAAAAATACGACTTGCCTGTGTCTGAAAAGCCATGGGCACATAGGGTGGAAAAAGTTGTTGAGAATGAAAAGGTGAAGATCTTGTGGGACTTTCGAATACAGACAGATCACCATTTGGAACACAACATGCCAGATACCGCAGTTGTACAGAACCAAAGCATACAGTTGATTGATATCGCCGTACCAGGAGATGCCAGAGTTGAAAAAAAAGAACTGGAAAAAATTACGAAATATCGCAACCTGGCCATCGAAACTGTGTGATTATGGATGAAACATGTAACAGTGATACCTATTGTCATCAGGGCACTGGGAACAATTTCCCAAAAATTTGCAAAATTCATCAAAAAACTGCAGCTTCCTGCAATAACTCCAGCAATGTTACAAAAAACTTGGCTACTTGGAATATATTTTTTAAAAAAGTATTGAGTTTTATAGGGTTGGGATTAGGATGGGATCAGGATGGGGATTAAGGTTTATGGTGGGGTTGGGATCAAGATTAGGGTTGAGAAGGGGTTGGGATCAACATTGGGTTATCCCCAATAACATTTACAATCTTTAGCAAATAGTCTCTTGTCCGGGTACATATAGTTGATATAATAATAAATAACTGTAATAAGTATAATAAACAATAATCATAAATGGTATCAGTTATTATTATTATTATTATTATTATTATTATTATTATTATTATTATTATTATTAATTGAATTTATATACCGCCCTATCTCCCTTACGGGACTCAGGGCGGTGAACAGGCGATAATAAAAACCACGATAAATATACACAAATTTCTGTTCTAAAATCAAATTAAATAACAGGCCTGCTCTAAAAATACCCCATGCAAAACCCCCATTAAAACATAATCAAACTACGCCAGGCCGGCTGCACGGAATAGATGGGCCTTCAGGGCTCGGCGAAAAAGGCGCAGGTCCGCAACTGTACGTAGGTCGGGGGGTAGGTCATTCCAGAGGGCAGGAGCTGCCACAGAGAAGGCTCTCCCCCTGGGGGTCGCCAGCCGGCATTGTCTGGCCGACGGCACCCTAAGGAGGCCC
>NW_015386645.1:917130-930305 GCF_001527695.2 Protobothrops mucrosquamatus | reverse complement strand
AACTAAGGAGAAACTTCCTGACAGTTAGAACAATTAACCAGTGGAACAACCTGCCTCCAGAAGTGGTGAATGCTCCAACACTGGAAGTTTTTAAGAAGAGACTGGACAGCCATTTGTCTGAAATGGTGTAGGGTTCCTGCCTGGGCAGGGGGTTGGACTCGATGACCTCCAAGGTCCCTTCCAACTTTATTATTATTATATTATTATTTCTCACTAGTTCGTTTTCCTAACCATTGGTAAAAGTTATCCCATGTTCTAAAGTAAACTGAATCTTCTTTCTCTTTAATCTCTAAGGTCAATCTATCCATTTCTGTACATTCTAAAATTTTCTTAATTAAAACCTCTTCAGTCAGTAAATTTTCATTTTTCCAATATTGGGCAAATACTATTCTAACTGCTGTCAGTATATGCAATATTAAATATTCATTCTCCTTCTCATAATTAGATCTTAATATTCCTAACAAGTTCTGGTTTAAATTCTATCTTTCTTTTAATCATTTTTTCCAACCATGCAGGTATCTTAACCCAAAACCTTTTTGCTTTGGGGCATGTCCACCAGATAGTATCCTAAGTATCTGGTCTTTGTTTACATTTCCAGCAATTATTCAAAGTATTTTTAAACATTTTAGCTAATCTTATTGGTGTCATATGCCATCTGTAAAACATTTTATACAAATTTCCTTTATATGAGACTGCTTTAGTCAATTTGATATTTCTATCCCATAATTTTTGCTAGTCTTCCAAATCTATACAATATCCAAAGTTTTTTGCCCATGCTATCATTGTTTCTTTTACTTGTTCTTTTTCCACCTTTAAATTTAGCAGAAATCTAGAGTTTCTTAATCAAGTTTTCATCTGTTTTTAACAATATTTGATCAAATTCTGTCTGTTCTTTATAAAATCCCGTTATCTTCACATCTTTTCATATCTCATTTGTATTTGCAAATATGGCTACCATGCTAAATCAATACCTTGTCATTGTAAATCTTGTCTATCTTTCAATTTTCCTTCATTATCCAAGATATCTTTATAAGTCACGACTTTGTCATCTTATATTTTAAGGAGGTACCTGGTTGACACCTAGAATGGTGGTAGCAACCCGTGTCAACCATCAGCGCCAGCCAATTTGATTGTTCAGTTGACTGAGGTTTATGTCTAATGAATAACAACAACAACAACAGTAGTAGCAGCAGCAGCAGCAGCAGCAGTAGTAGTAGTAGTAGTAGTAGTAGTAGTAGTAGTAGAGTTGGAAGGGACCTTGGAGATCTTCTAGTCCAACCGTCCACTCAGGCAGGAAACCCTATACCATTCCAGACAAGTGGTTGTCTCATCTCTTTTTTAAAATTTCCAGTGTTGGAGCATTCACAAGTTCTGGAGACAGGTTGTTCCACTGATTAATTGTTCTAACTGTAAGGAAATTTCTTCTTGGTTCTAGAGTAGAAATTATTTCCAGAGTAGAAATCTATGTGATCAACATTTCCTTTTCAATTAGAAACATAGTAGATTGATGAAAAGAATCACTTTCCATTGAGCATAGGATAAATTCAAAGAACTGTGTTTTGTCCATATGAATCAAGGAATCCAGTTAATAGTTATATTTCTTTGTTTCTTCATTCAGCTTCACCATTTTTTGCAGCAAGTCTCCTTCAACAACAGTGCTGGAGAACAGATTTCCTTTGGCCTCAATGGGGAATTAGAAACTGGATTTGATATTTTCAGTTGGGTTACATTCCCAAACAAATCTTTTCTAAGAGTCCAGATTGGAAAGATCGACCCCATGGCTCCCCCAGACAAGCTCCTCACCATTTCTGCCAAGGATGCTGTTTGGCCCCCCATGTTTAACCAGGTGTGTCTCATTTTTCACTTTTTAGGAAATCATTTATTCACTGACCCATGGAAATAAATTAAATGATTGTTACCACAACAATCCTTGGATTTAGCAGCTTCATTTTTTATGTGATATGAACATTAACTGCTAAAATATAAACAGGTGACTTAAAATTTAAATGTCCACAATCTTTATTTAATTCCAATGCAAAATCTTCCCAGTAGTAGTCTTTGTTGATTATCAGTTGAGTCTATCAAAGCATGAGCAACAGACACAATAAAATACAGTAAAATGAGAGAGTGTAAGATAAAATAGTAAGATAAAATGGTATATAGTAAAATAAAGTTCAAAGATATAAAAATGAATCTTAGAAATCAAAAACAGTACATGCTTAAGTAAATCATCTTTGCATTCAGCGTCAGTGTCTTCTATGAATTATGTTCTTAGAGAATCCTGAATATTTGGGTGCTGAAGAAAATAAGGTTATTTTTATGTGACTCGAATTATATGGTTGTTTCAAGTAATGCCTGAAAGTACTGAACCCTTCCTGATCATTACAATGGACAACTGAATTCAACAGGATATTTGAAGTAGGCAGGATGTTTTTAATTACAGTAATAAAACAATAATACTTTGGAAAAGTACATAGCTTAATGGAAATAAAACATTTATTGCAACAAAATGAAAATATTAAAAAGGCATACAGAGAGTTTTGTGATTTCATGTCTTTAGATTTAAATTTGTATATGCCACTCCTCAAAGTGACAAAATAGGGAGCAGAGATTCTTTGTTAAAACAAAGACATTCTACTAGAGATGCTATCTATCTGTTTAATTAACTAACTAGTTATGCTACTCCAAGTGAAGTGATATGTTTGCATACTAAGCATAAATGTCACCCAGAGTTGGTCAATAGCAAGATGGGAGCCATAAAATTTCATCAATAAAATGAAATAAATAAAAAGTTGTTGAAGGAAAGACAGATTTTTTTTTAAAGTAAAATCAACAAGGAAAACAAAAAACTGCTTTTTGGAATGACAACACATTTCCAAGAGGGAAATAGATTTATAAATAGCTTCTTAGACAATTCAGCTTAATAAATTCACAGAATGTATAATACAGAAAAGAGCAACAAAAATGATTAGGGGACTGGAAGCTAAAACATATAAAGAACAATTGCTGAAATTGAGTATGTCTAGTTTAATGAAAAGAAGGACTAGGGATGACATGATAGCCATGTTTTAATATCTCAGGGGTTTCTACAAAGAGGGAGTCAAGCTATTTTCCAAAACACCTGAGGGCAGGACAAGAAGCAATGGATGGAAACTAATCAAGGAGAGAAGCAACCTAGAAATGAGAAGAAATTTCCTTACAGTTAGAACAATTAATCAGTGGAACAACTTGCCTCCAGAAGTTGTAAATGCTCCAACACTGGAAGTTTTTAAGAAGAGATTGGGAAACCATTTGTCTGAAATTGTATAGGATTTCTTTCCTGAGCAGAGGATTGGACTAGAAGACCTCTGTTATTCTGTTAATGTAATAGGTGTGAGATAAGGAACAATTAATGAGTCAGGTTGTTGTAGAGGTTAAGGCATCAAGCTAGAAACCTGGGAGACTATCAGTTCTAGTTCTGCCTTAGGCCCAAACCTAAATGGCAAATCACCTATGAAAAAAATCTTGCAACAAAACTGAAAGAACTATTCCAGGTATTCTCCAACAATCAGATGCAATTGAACACAAGAGAAAATATGAGCAGTTAATGGTTGTTGAAGAGGCATGGACTTCAGCTCTCAAGTTCAACAAGCAGTTGCTGAGGTTTGAGAAAAACTGAGTTAAGGGATTCTGTTGTGAATTTAAAACAAAAGAAAATGGAGAAATGGGACACTAAGGTTTGATGATGATGTGAATCTTTTGTGGATGTATAGATGACGAAATGAACACTCCCAAAACATAAATTCTTCATATGAAAGAAGTCTGATTTTATTTATGAACAGACATTGCCCCTTTCCATCTGTAATGAGAAATGTCCTTTTGGCTACAGCAAGGTAAAAGTGGAAGGGAAATTATCCTGCTGCTATGACTGTAGACAGTGTCCAGAAGGGAAGATAGCTGACCAAATGGGTAAGCAAAGGAATATACTAAATATATCGATCATTTAATAAATATAAATGGTTTTGAATTTTTAATCAGTTTTATAGTGACTAAAAATTTTGAGCTATCTTATAGATTGTATGTATAGAGGTTGGCAGGCTTTCTAATGGATAGTGGGAGCACCTTCCCCCGTGCGCTATTCACACTGACGAAAGGGAAAAGGGGATCGTGGTTACTGCTTTACAGCTGAAGTTAAATGATACGCAGGGAGGTGAGGAGAGGGAGCAAATGGAGGAAATATGCAAACAACCCCCACAAACAGCACATGCCGACACGTTCCTGTCATTAGGATTACATAGGATTGGAGAGGGGGGTGAGGGAAAGGGTTATATAGAGGCATCTAATTGTCTTGATGATGTTCCTAAAGATGGTCTTCCAATGATACGATGGCAAGGGAGACCTTCTGATAAACTGGAGGAGGGTGCTTCTGTGTCAGAACCCCATATGGGTAAATGGGATGGTGGGAAGGATGATTTTCAGCAAGGGAAGACAATGAACTGTAAAAGACACTCCATCCGAGATAAGAGGAAACATCTAGAGAGTGATTACAAACCTAATGAGGCGAAACGTCCCCATGGTGGTTTGACACGGAAATGCAGCACAAATAAGGATAGAAGGATAGTTAAAGGGGTTAATGAGGATGTTACAATGATTGGTTATCATGGCCCTGTCACGAGATCTAGGGCCTGGATGCAGGCGTCGGCTTATTTATAAATGCTTTTCCCATTGATTAACTTTGTGCCCTGAGGATGTCGGAAGGATCCGACGAAAGCTTGGCCCCTATGGTTGTATGCTTTTAAAAGTTTTTAAGGTTTTTACTAAACTTTTAATTGTCTTATATTCTCCTGGTGTTCGCAATTTTATTTTGTACTATATATATATATATATATATACTATGTGTGTGTGTGTGTGTGTGTGTGTGTGTGTGTGTGTACATACATATATACACATACCTTGGTAGAAACAATTTCTTATTAATTCTTCATACTTAAAACAATGGTGGTTCTGTGTACAGTTTTGTTTTATTTTTTTTCTCCCAGACTTAGATGATTGTTTCCCATGTCAAGAGGATCAATATCCAAACAAGGGTCGAGATTATTGTCTTCAAAAAACTGTAACTTATTTAACTTTCCAAGAGCCTTTGGGTATTTCTTTGGTAATAATAGCAGTTTCCTTTTCTGTCATCTCAGCTGCAGTGCTGGGAATCTTCATTAAGCACCAGGACACTCCTATTGTCAAAGCCAACAACAGGAACCTCACATACATACTTCTCATTGCTCTCCTGCTCTCCTTCCTTTGCACTCTGCTCTTCATTGGGCAACCTGACCAAGTGAAATGTCTCATGCGACAAACTGCCTTTGGCATCATTTTCTCTATAGCCGTTTCTTGCATTTTGGGAAAAACAACCATAGTAGTTCTTGCATTCATGACCACCAAGCCAGGCTCTAAAATGAGGAAATGGGTGGGGAGAAGGATGGCTAACACTATTGTCATATCTGTCTTTATGGCTCAATTCATCATTTGTGCAGTGTGGTTGGCAATTTCTCCCCCATTTCCAGATTCAGACATGTATTCCATAGTTGAAGAAATTGTCTTGGAATGTAACGAAGGTTCAACCAAAATGTTTTATGTGGTGCTTGGCTTCATGGGGTTCTTGACTGCTGTCAGTTTCACAGTTGCCTTCCTAGCTAGGAATTTACCTGACAGCTTTAACGAAGCCAAATTTATCACCTTCAGCATGTTGGTCTTTTGCAGTGTCTGGGTGTCATTTGTTCCCACTTATTTGAGTACAAAGGGGAAATATATGGTGGCTGTAGAGATCTTCTCCATTTTGGCTTCAGCAGCTGGATTACTGGGTTGCATCTTTTCCCCCAAATGCTATATAATTATTCTGAGACCTGATTTGAATAAGAAGGAGCAACTAAAAAAGAAGTGAAAACTTATATTTATACCAGACTCTTTGAATAAAGGCATATTGGTTATTTTCAGAATATAGGGCTTTCTTTCTTTCTTTCTTTCTTTCTTTCTTTCTTTCTTTCTTTCTTTCTTTCTTTCTTTCTTTCTTTCTTTCTTTCTTTCTTTCTTTCTTTCCAATTTGGGTATTCTGCATTATTCCCTTGTATCATCACATCAAATGACATACAAGGCAGTAACTTGATATATAGGGATACAGATATGTAACTTACATTCACTCTATGAAACCATGACAGATAATATTGCATGTCTCTCTTACTCTTCATGAAGATTCCCATGAAAGGGAGACAATTCAGTACTGGAAAGTAAACATATAGCAAACCCATATGACTGCAACCTGTTGTTCAATATACAGGAAGTTTTCTCCTCCAGAAACAGGCTTTTTGAATTATCAGGACAAGTAGGTACAGACATTAATAGCCACACATGGAAGTGATGTATAAAGTAGTATGTGAAATCTCTCCATCACACCACTTCAGCTCTGCTTCAGTTTGATAGCAGCCTGCCATAAATGTGGGGGGGAATGACTGCCCAACAGAAACAATAATTGAATGATCCAAGGACACAGGCATGGGAACGGAACACCTACTAAAGAGGTGCCAAATGTAGAGCTGTTATCAAAACTACTAATTTGAACTTGGACAATAACAAGATGAAGAAGAATAGCAAGAACTGGGAAACCATCAATTGTAGTCCTTGAAGAAGATGGTGTTGAATAATTGCTTCTTAGCTTTTCTCATATACCGGTAATTCATCTTATTCGTGATCACAAGTGTCCTGTCTTTGTTGATTTAATTGATGTCATTCTTATTCATAAGCCTTGGATGATATTACATTCTGCCTGCTGAGATTGTTTCATAAAGCATTTTTTTCTTTTTTTCTTTTGTTTGAAATTGATGAGTGCAACTTTTTTCTTATCTTAAAGATATTGTTTTGTTATAAGATGTAATAGGATAATGTAAGGATGTAAATACTAGATTATATTTAACATGTAGAGTGGGATTAAGACACTTGTAACTATAAATGATGAATAGAATAGAATAGAATAGAATAGAATAGAATAGAATAGAATAGAATAGAATAGAATAGAATAGAATAGAATAGAATAGAAGAGCTGGAAGGGACCCTGGAGTCTTCTAGTCCAGCCCCCTGCTCAAGCAGGAGAACCTATACCATCTCAGACAAGTGACAATCCAGTATCTTCTTAAAAACCTTCAGTGATGGAGCGCCCATGATTTCTGAAGGTAAGATGTCCCATTGATTAATTGTCCTCACTGTTAGGAAGTTTCTCCTTAATTCCAGGTTGCTTCTCTCTTTGATCAGTTTCCAACCATTGTTTCTTGTCCTGCCCTTTGGTGCTTTAGAGAACAATTTTACCCCTTCTTTGAGGCAGCCTCTCAAATACTGGAATACTACTATCATGTTACCCCTATTTATTCTTTTCTTTAGACTCACTACCCAAACCCAAGTCATGCAGCCATTCTTCATATGTTTTAGTCTCCAGGCCTTTGATCATCTTAGTTGCTCTTCTCTGTAATTTTTCCAAGATCTCAACGTCTTTTTTGTAGTATAGTGACCAAAATTGGTTGCAGTATTCCAGGTGTGGTCTCACTAGGGTTTTATAAAGTTATTTAAATAACTTAAAATTTTACAAATAAGGAAAATATTCTGGTTAATATTAACTATGATTTCTGAAAACTTAGAGAGCAAAAGATTGTTTAAATTGTATATTTAAAGCTAAATGTGGTATTGATAGACCACGGCAAAGTATTTTGCAATGTAACAAATGGATTAAAGTATTTTGCAATGTAACAAATGTTACATTGAAGATGGTGATCTTGAACTGAAGACTTAGTATTAATACATAATATGTCAATCTCTACTCAGCTATTATTTATTGTTTATAAAAGGTAGAAAAAATGAAGGAAAATAAAGAAAAAAGGGGGGGAAATTGCTTATAAGAAACATCAGTATTTGGTTTGCAAATTCCTCCTTCTTTATTTATCAAATATTTATTTCATTTTATTTATTAAATTTGCATACTGCCCATCTGACCAGAGGCAATTCTAGGTAGCTTACAGATATTCATTTAAAATGCAGCATAAAACAATAAAAGAAATAGCAATCTTAAATTTAAAAATTCAATTAAAATGAAACTAACCAAGGGAGAAAAGTATGTACAGGGAGAAGGTGGGGTGTTATCTACATTAGCCACCTCCAAAGTCCGACAACTCCATTGGTGCTCCAGGCTAGTTGGCATAGCCATGTCTTCAATGTCTTTTCAAAGTCCAAAATGGTGGATCTCACCTTGGGGGTCATGATGTTCCAAAGGGTGTGACCTATGCAGAAAAGGCTCTTCTTCTTGACCACATCATCTGAAATTCCTTGGCTAATGGGGTCTGCAGCATGCCCCTTCTGCTGGTACCAGTGGGGTGGGCTAATCTCATTGGGGTGAGCCAGTTCTTCAGGTAGCCTGGATCCATATTATGAAGGACTTTAAAAGTGATAACTAACATCTTGAATTGGATCCAAAAGCAAACTGGCAGTCAGTGCAGCTTTCAGAACAGTGATGTAATATGGGCCATTCTAGGGCACCCAAGAACTGCCCATAAAGCTGTGTTCTGCACCAACTGAAGCAGTAGTCCAAGTGTGAGGTTACCAGAGCTTAAATGATTGAGCACTGGGACTACTGACCCAGGAAAGGGCACAACTGGTGCACAACACCAAGTTGTGCAAAGGCTCTCTGAGCCATGATTGCCAGCTTCTTATTGAGCAAGAGTTATGAGTTCTGGAGAACCCTCAGATTGTACACTGGGCCTGTAACTCAATATGTTAAAGTCCTGGAGTTAGAAGCTCCATACACAATGGAGATAGATAGATAGATAGATAGAAAGATAGATAGATGGATGGATGGATGGATGGATGGATGGGTGGATGGATGGATGATGATGATGATGATGATGATGATGATGATGATGATGATGATGATGATGATGATAATAATAATAATAATAATAATAATAATAATAATAATAATAATAATAATAATAATAATAATAATAATAATAATAAAGTTGGAAGGGACCTTGGAGGTCATCTAGTCCTGCTCAGGCAGGAAACCCTATACCATTTCGGACAAATGGCTGTCCAGTCTCTTCTTAAAAACTTCCAGTGTTGGAGCATTCACCGCTTCTGGAGGCAGGTTGTTCCACTGGTTAATTGTTCTAACTGTCAGGAAGTTTCTCCTTAGTTCTAGGTTGCTTCTCTCCTTGCTTAGTTTCCACCTGTTGCTTCTTGTCCTGCCTTCAGGCGCCTTGGAAAATAGCTTGACTCCCTCTTCTCTGTGGCAGCCCCTGAGATATTGGAACACTGCTATCATGTCCCCCCTCATCCTTCTCTTCATTAAACTAGACATACCCAATTCCAGTAGCTGTTCCTTATATGCTTTAGCCTCCAGTCCCCTAATCATTTTTGTTGCTCTTCTCTGTACTCTTTCTAGAGTCTCAACATCTTTTTTACATCACAGTGACCAAAACTGGATGCAGTATTCCAAGTGTGGCCTTACCAAGGCCTTGTAAAGTGGTATTAATATTTCATGTGATCTTGATTCTATCTCTCTGTTAATGCAGCCTAGCACTGTGTTGGCTTTTTTTGGCAGCTGCAGCACACTGCTGGCTCATATTTAAATGATTGTCCACTAGGACTCCGAGTTCCTCTCACAGTTACTACTATTGAGCAATGTACCCCCTATACTTTACCTGTACATTTGGTTTTTCTTGCCTAAATGTAGAACCTTACTTTTTTCACCATTGAATTTCATTTTGTTAGATAGCGCCCAGTGTTCAAGTCTGTCCAGATCTTCCTGTATTCTAAGCCTGTCTTCTGGAGTGTTGGCTATTCCTGTCAGCTTGGTGTCGTCTGCAAATATGATGAGTTCCCCATCTATCCCCTTGTCCAGATCGTTGATGAAGATGTTGAAGAGCACTGGACCCAGAACAGAGCCCTGGGGCACCCCACTATATCTATTTCCTCAAAGTGTAGTACCATTGGAAATATGTTTGTGAACTATCTAAAATTCATTAAAGGAGAGGAGGAGCCATGTATTTTTTCTAAAAAATAAAACATAAATTAATCAATGAGGGGAATAATAGGACATAAAATTTTCTTTTTTACCTTTTTCTGCATTTGTAAGACAGAGTTCTACACCTGATTTGGAAACAACTTTATATCCCTGTTTGGTTTAATAGTTTCAGATAATCATATCCCTCCCAAATTCTGTGCACAAAAGAAACCATTTTAAACTTTAATGGATGTGCCTCAAAGTAAAGATTTTTTTGGACATGAGTATGAGTAAATGATCAGTGGTATCTGTAAATCCTTAAAAATAAGATCAAATTCCATTTGTTTTCAATTTGCTCCAAGTTTCAAACAAATAAACAAAGAAACCCTGACAAAACTTTGTCATTTTACTATATGTTGGAAGACAGAAAATAGCTAAATATTGAAAATCAAATTTTTGATATTTAAAGATTACAAAAGTCTCATTAAAAGATAGAAAAATTAATAGAAAAGTCAACCAAATTTTGAAAGAGCTATGGTAAAAATAGGACATGAGCCCAACATGTGGAACCTCAAGGAAAGCATATTTGAAGGGCTCTGGGGTTAAAAATTCTCCCACACCAGATTCTAACTCTGATTTGCTCAGACCAGATCTTTAGAATTGTATTCTTGGGAATTATAAATTGATTAGTGTAACAGGTGTGAGATAAGTAGCGGTTAAGGGAGTGGGGAATTTAAACCAGAAACAAATCTGAAGAATGGAATAGCAATGTTTGGATTAGATCTGAAGGGTTTGGGCATGTCTAACTGATGAAAAGAACAATCCCAAAGCATAAATGTTTCATGTGAAAGAATTCTTATTTTATTTATGAACAGACGTTGCCTCTTTCCATCTGTAACAAGAAATGTCCTCTTGGCCATAGCAAGTTAAAAGTGGAAGGGAAATTATCCTGCTGCTATGACTATTGACAGTGTCCAGAAGGGAAGATAGCTGATCAAATGGGTGAGCAAAAGATTACATTGTATATATAAATAATTTAATAAATAGAAATGAGAGCTGAGTGATTAATAAATATTCTTGTGATTGGAAATCTTGAGTTTCACATCATATTGTACTATTCAGCAATTAAATATTTGAACTGAATTTTCATAGCTCAGCAGGATTTTTGATGATAACACTAATTAGTTCACTATAACAAGCAAGTTCAATTTTCCAGATTTGAATTGTCCCTTTTTAAGTTTCCTTGAATATATTTTAAATATTTTCCAGGAAACCAAAGTTTCTCATTAGAGTATCAGAAATTCTTCCTTTGTACCTCCTTTTTTTGAAGTAAAGTTAATGGTGATTACATTTACTGCAATAGCAATTTTTACCATTTATCAGAAATTAAGACTCATGGTAGCACACTGTAAATTGCATTATGAATTATTTTTTTAAAAAAAGCAATTAGAACCCCTATGTAACCTTAGTGGATCTGGAGTATCATTGATAATTGATATTGAAAACAAAAAGGGTTCCTGTGGATGGTTTTCTTTTTTGTTTCTTTTTTACAAAGACTTAGATGATTGTCCAGAAGATCATTATCCAAAGAAAGATCAGGATAGTTGCCTTCAAAAAACTATAACTTACTTGACTTATCGAGAGCCTTTGGGGATTTCTTTGGTAGCCATAGCAGTCTCCTTATCTTTCATCTCAGCTTTAATACTGGGGATCTTCATTAAATACCAGGACACTCCCATTGTCAAAGCCAATAACAGGAACCTCACTTACAGCCTTCTCATTGGTCTCCTCCTCTGCTTCCTTTGCACTTTTCTCTTCATTGGGCAACCTGACCAAGTGAAATGTCTCTTGCAATGTCTTTTCTGTAGCTCTTTCTTGTATATTGGGGAAAACAACTATTGTTGTTCTTGCTTTCATGGCCACTAAGCCAGGTTCCAAAATCAGGAAATGGATGGGGGAAAGAATGGCTCTTTCTATTGTCCTATCTTGCTCTGTGGTACAACTCACCATGTGTCTAGTATGTTTGGCAACTTTCCTCCCATTCCCAGATTCTGACATGCATTCCGTGGCTGAAGAAATTGTCCTGCAATGTAATGAAGGTTCAACCACTATGTTTTATACTGTCCTTGGCTGTATGGGGTGCTTGACTGCTGTCAGCTTCACAGTGGCCTTCCTAGCTAGAAATTTACCTGACATCTTCAATGAAGCCAAATTTATCACCTTCAACATGTTGGTCTTTTGCAGTGTTTGGGTGTTGTTTATTCCAACTTACCTGAGCACCAAGGAGAAATATATGGTGGCTATAGAGAACTTCTCCATTTTGGCTTCAGCAGCTAGATTACTGGGCTGCATCTTTCCCCCCAAATGCTATATCATTGTACTGAGACCTGATCTGAATAAGAAAGAGCAACTAATAAAGAAACGAAACTGATTTTTATTCTAGACCTTTTGAAAGAAGCCTAATTATTTACTATCAGCATACAGGTTTTTCAGAGTTTGATGGTTCTGCATTCTTCCCTGCACTAGCAAATCGAGGTGACATTCAAGGTGACAATGTCTTCCAAGATCTTTTCAGAACCTAGAGAGCTGCTCCTCATCTATTCTTTCAAATGTTTTTTTTTGCCTTGTTCAGAATAGAATAAAGTGCCTAAGACAATATTGTGTGAAAATCAATTTTTGATAAGATTTCAAAATGAAAACCTTTGTGTCTTGTAGCCTATGAGTTTCACAATATCTCTGCCTTCAAAAAAAAGGAAACCCCTCCCAATAGTTTCCATATTCAATTTTTAAATGTGGAAGAAAATCCACATTAACAACCCACATGTGGTGTAGCAGGCAAGGTTCTGGACTAAAAGCTGGGAAATAATGAGTTCTAATCCTCCCTTAGGTCTCAGCTGATATGTTGTTGTGGGAACTAAGAAGAAAAGTTAGAAGAAAGTGGTGTTCCTGATGTAATTCACCTTTTTAAAGATCATGATTTAATGCACATTTATTTATCAATTTTATACCACCTGCCCTCACCTTATGTTATGATACTGGGTAGCATACAAATTAGTATAATCCATATAGATTAAAAAATGCAATCAATTTAAGCTAAATGGGTAAAAACAAAATGATAAAAAGATACAAGAGAATGAATTCCAATTAATTACATTATAAATCT
>NW_015386645.1:897320-917030 GCF_001527695.2 Protobothrops mucrosquamatus | reverse complement strand
TTATTATTATTATTATTATTATTATTATTATTATTATTATTATTATTATTATTATTATTATTATTATTATTATTATTATTATTATTATTATTAAATGTCTTGTAGACTGCACTCCATCATATGATCCCTAGGCCACTTATCAAAAACATATTTTACGGGTCTTGTAGAAGCCAACAAAATGCGCCTTAACTTCTCACAAAGCATTTTTTCATAGGGTGCTCACCATGGCAGAAAAGACTTTAATTTCTCTGAAGTGAGATTATCCCCAATCTAAATTGATAAATCTAAATTTGATAAATAAGTACAGTATATAAATAACTACATCTTAATTCATTGATTTATACCATGGGTTCAGCATTATTTCCCCTCCTTCAAACCATCCTTGACCTCAAGAGTCATGTTATATCTTCACTTTTTACAAGATAATGCATTGAGCAGAAATTGACAAAATGACTGCAGTAACTAAATTTACCTTCTTTTTAACTATACTTAAATCTATAAAATCTGGGACTTAATTATACAAGACATCTATACAGGAGAATATTTGTAGCTCACAGTTGAAATGAGGGGCCCATGGTTTTTTATGAGCTTGGTTTTTTTCTTGCAGATGTTTCATTACCCAAATGAGGTAACGTCAACAGTGCTGCACTCATGATGCTACCTAGTTTAGGTAATAAAACATCTGCAAGAAAACAACCAAGCTCAAAGAGCACTAAAGATCTCACATATGTATCTGCCCAACATAAAAACACCTTTAGAACACTTCTTTCCCCATTTTCTGCTATACATCTAAGTTTTAAAAATTCACAGAAGTAGAGCTAAAAATAAAATCAGGATGTTTCCTTTTGACATTTTACAAAAATGCAAGGAAGGTAGTGCTGCAAATAAGCTATTATCTCCCATGTAATTATCAAATTAAGAAGTATTGTTTTTTCTCCAGGTATCAAGGGAATACTAATAAACATGAAAAAACTATGAACCCAGGTTTAAAAAAAATGCATTACGTTAATATCAGCTCAGAAATACAGAATTAAAAGTAGAGAGAACAAGAAAGATCCACATTAAATCTGTGATACTTTATGTTATATAACATTCATGAGAGGCTGATTGATTGACATTCATGAGTGGCTCATCAGTGGAACGGTAACATTGAAGTTACACTTTGATTTGTGCAATGACTATATTATATACTGAGTTGCTTCTATTCAGAACACTGGTTTTATTCCTTTTTTCTGAGACAATGTGCATTTCTTCAGTCTACACTTGCAACCTCAGAAGTCCTCTTCCAATTGCTCATAAGTATTATCAATCAGGAGATTTAATCATTGCTGCTATCATATATCAGGTGTTATTTCTTTCAGATGAAATCACTTTTCAAAGTGTTCCTTCTCATGATGTTCTTGATCAGTATCTGTAAGTATCCTCATTGTCATTCACAGACTCATACACCTCACACCTAAATCCTCCCTTCCTCCCTTCCTCCCTCCCTCCCTCCCTTCCTTCCTTCCTTCCTTCCTTCCTTCCTTCCTTCCTTCCTTCCTTCCTTCCTTCCTTCCTTCCTTCCTTCCTTCCATAAAATGGTTACCATACTGAATGGCTCTTATCCATATCTTAATTCTAAAGCTCGGAGAGACTTAAGCTCCCAAAATTCTGAAGTCTCAAATGAGGAAGTATTGTTGCTTTTAATTTTACTATTACAAAGGTTATTCCCCATAAAGAATATTCATAGTCCTTTGTTTCATAGGGAGAAAAGCATCTAAGATGTAGGGCTGTCCTGAGAAATAGTCTACATGTATCCTAGTACTTTCTGAATTTTCTTCCCTTGCATGTCACTATGGAATGAAGAAGAATGTGGTGGGCAAGGGAACTGGATTATTGTTTTTACAGAATAAAATGTCCAAATGTCAAATTACTTGTAAGAATCTTATAAGCATAAGACTTAAATCATATCTACTCTCCCATCATTCACTCTAGATAGGTATATTGAAAACAACCAAATTAACCCTGGAAGATATATCTCACCATGAATATGACAGATTTGCAGAAAAAGAGACTTAAATAGAGAAGTACGTAGGTTATAGAATAAATTAGCCTACCCATTTCCCACATCAGTTCTTCCCAATCCATACAATCTAGGGCTATTATTGGCTAAAGACCACATCCCACATGTCCAGAGTAAACAATAAGCACCATATATTCTGTATCTATATGTAACAATTAAATATATTTACTATATAATTCTGAAGAAGAAATATATTGACATAGTTTATAACTTTTACTGAAGGTTCCTCACTCATAATTATCAACACACTTTGGCTCTGGCTTTTGCTGTAAAGGAGATTAATGAACATGCTGGGATTTTACCCAATGTAACCCTGGGTTTCCACATTACTACTGACTATTTTGATGACATTTCAACTTATCATTTAGCAATGGAATTTCTATCTACAAAAGATAAATTTATCCCCAACTACAAATGTAATGACAAGACCAATACAGTAGCTGTCATTGGAGGACCCCGTACTAAGACCTGTGTCAACATGGCAACTGCTCTGTGTAACTATAAGTTTCCTCAGGTGAGATCAAAACTGGAACAACATGGAAAGTTCAACAGATGTTGAGCCCTCATGATAGGTCTTCTAAAATCTCGGTACAACCAGTTTATGATCTACAATGAAAATCACCACCACAGCTGTTCTTAAACACACTGTGAAACTTCCTGATGCCAAGTTGTTAAACTAATAAGAAAGACTTTTGTACCATTTGTACCAAAAGCAAAAGGTTGGCTTATGTTAAGCTTTGTGGACTGTCTTTAAAAATTAAGCAAGGTTGAGAATTAACAAATATTCATATCATACACCTCTTTGGAACAATCTCTTTTTTGCCTCTTTTTTTTTCAAATTTAGATCACATATGGATCAGCTCCACTGATGAATAAGGAAACAGCATCACATTTTGTCAAATGGATGTTCCCAGATGAGATGCACCAACTTAAAGGAATGCTATACTTATTATTGCATTTTGGATGGACCTGGGTTGGGTTGATTTCTTTGTATGAGGAAGATAGAGAGCGATTCATTCAAAAGAGTCTTTCCATGTTTTCAGAGAGAGGCATCTGCTTTGACTTTATAGAATGTATCCCACAAATGATGTATGGGAATTTAGTTTCTGAAATGATGGAAAAGGCAGATAAATTATATAAAGTGATCATGGGAAGTATAATCACTGCAGTGATCTTGAATGCTGAAATTACAACTACTGTGATTTTGAGAATAATGGTCTATGTTTTAGATACTGATGATATTCCAAAGGAGAGAAAAGCCAAAGTTTGGATTATGACAGCCCAGATGGATTTCACATCCATTCTAATGCAAAGACACTTGCCTATTGATTTTCTCCACGGTGCTCTGTCCTTTGCAATTCATTCAAAAGCATTAATAGATTTTCAAAAATTTATTTTGAAGAGAAGTCCAAACTTTGAAAGAGAAGATGGATTTATAAAGGATTTTTGGAAAGATGCATTTGACTGCTCATTCCCCAGTGATATAACAGATAAGAATGTTGAAAAGTTCTGCACTGGAAAAGAGAAGCTGGAGAGTCTTCCTAATTCTGTCTTTGAGACTACTGTGAGTGGACATAGTTACAGCATCTACAATGCAGTCTATGTTGTGGCACATGCTCTGAACGCCATACACTGCCAAACTCCCAAATTCAAAGAGGGTCAAATAATTGATGAGAGGAGATGGAAGATCTTACTTCAATCACCATGGCAGGTAATATTGGCTAATACAAAATTCAGGTAGGTCATCAGGTTGTATAAGCAGCACTAAATTACTCAATCAAAGCAAGGTTATCTATTGCTTTTCCCCTTTTGTCAATACTTTCATGGAATTCTCATTTGAAATAATTTATTAGGCAGTAGGGTGGAAAATGAATGTGATAGAGTACATTAATTATCTTCCAATTTTAAATAGTAGAGACTGATGTGAAACTTAACATGTAACTTTTCATTAAGCAAAGCCAAATTAAAACAAACCAAGTGAGATTTGTGCATTTCCTTCAAAAAAAAATCTATTAATTTTCCCATTTCTTTTTAATGAGAGAAGAGGGAAGGCTTCAATCACCATGCATATTGTTCAGTAATCCAGGTTACTATTTTAATATTGGAAGGACTGAGACTCATAGAGAATAACTTTTCTAAGCTATCCTATATAGGCACATGTGCCATTATATCCTAGAGAAATAGCAGGATCCAGTGTAGGGCTTTCCTGACTGATGACACAATCTGTTAGCTACTACAGTTTTCTAGGTCTCTAGGAGAGTGTTAAGAATTCCTGAAGATGATTCCATACCTCTATTCCCTCTTCATTAAATTGTCAACATAAGGCAAGGGGAAAACACATGTAAACAACTCATGTTGAAATGTAAATACAGGCAGTCCTTGACTTATGACCACAATTGAACCCAGAACATAAGTTGCTAAGTGAGAAATTTTATGACTATTCTTGCTACATTTGTTAAATGAAACACTCCATGTCAAGAGTAAATACTTGGCAGCTACATGCCTTATTGTTTTCATCTTATCATTAGAGTAAGGAGGGGGAGATGAGGCTTCAGATGAGTTCGTTAGAGAAACAAAACCTCTCCAGTTCTGCAGATGATTGTTGAAGCACAGATGTATGGAAATTTTTTGAGGACATTCTAACCATGGGGAAGAAGATAACAGAAAGTTCTCAATTTAACGAGAAGGTGTTTACATGAACTACGTGGACATCTGAAAGGTTTGGCTGGAAATGTCATTGTTATATGCTTTGGTTAGACATCTTGGAATTTTAGAATTAGTTTTCCTTTGCTAATACTATGTCATGTATTCAATAAACCAGTAAGATCTTCAGATATGAAAGAAATCCTTGAGTTTATCAGGATACTCAAGCTGGAGGTTGACACTGCAGTTGTTAAATTAGTAACATGGTTGTTAAGTAAAACTGGCTGTCCCATTGACTTTGCTCAAAAGGTCGTAAAAGATGGTCATATGACCCAGAACACTGCAACCATCATAAATATGAACCAGTTGTTAAGAATCTGAATGTAAATCATGTGACCATGGGAAAACTGCAACAGTCGTAAGTGTGAAAAATGGTCATAAGTCACTTGTTTCAGTACAATTGTAACTTTGAATGGTCACTAAATGAACTGTTGTAAGTTGAGGACTACCTATAGTGTTAGTTCAAATGGATTTTCCATGTAAATTTGTTTTAAGTTATCCTTTTAATATCTTTTAAAGGTTGAAAGCAAAGGCCATCTTTGCCTATATTTTTCCCTATGGATTCTGTGGAGAATTTTATATTCTCTCTATTTAATACAAGTAATGTAAAGTCATAATTCTTGGATTGCTCAGCTGATTAGAGCAAAGTGAGCGTTTGGATTTTGTAATGGTGTTTTCCACTGAAAATTTTTCAACTTAAAGAAATGTTAGGAAATAGAATAGAAAATGCATGTCATAGAAATATATTTCCCATCCAGTTTTAAATAGTGTAGACAGAGGAAAAATGTAACAGCCTACTTTTCATTAAGCATAGGCCAAATTGAATTTTAAAAAAAAAACAAACCCTGTGTTTTTCACATGCCCTTTAAGGAATCCTGTTAACTTTCTCGTTTTTGTTTTTTTTACTTCTTCATTTAGCTTCAGTATTTTTTGCAGAAAGTTTCCTTTAACAACAGTGCTGGGGAAGAGATTTCATTTTGCCACAATGGGGAATTACTAACTGGATTTGATATTCTCAACTGGGTCACATTCCCAAACAAATCTTTTCTAAGAGTCCAGATTGGAAAGATTGACCCCAGGGCTCCGCTAGACAAGTTTCTCACCATTTCTGTGAAGGATGCTACGTGGCCCCTTATATTTAACCAGGTGTGTCTCATTTTCTACTATTTAGGAAATCATTTAAGTCATTGTCCCATATCAATAAATGATGTAAATACAATAATATTGGATTAAATTTTCAAATTGCTGAAATAGCCTAAAGATTCTCTGCTTTTGAAATATATTGAATATATAGCAAAATTTAAAGTATTGAAATATATGATTCAAAAATAATTTCAGCTGGAGATTTAATCTGTCTCTATATCTCTTCAAAATGTAATAACATTGGAAATATGATTGCACACCAGATAAAGTTCATTTGTCTAAAATTAAACCTAAATTAATCATGTGACACAAAAGTTTCCTTCTTTCTACATTTGTATGACAGAGTTCTACACTTGATTTGGAAGAGCATTATATCCCAGTTTAGTTTAATAATTTCAGACAATTATATCCACCTCTCACATTTTTCAATCTGTGGACAAAAAAAAAATTAAACTATAATGGATGGGTCTCAAAATAAAGATCTTTTGGAAGTGTGTATGTAAATAAATGACCAGTATTATCTGTAAATCCTTAAAGAGAAGATCAAATTCAATCTGCTCCAGGTTTCCAACAAATAAAGAAAGCCCCTCAAAACTACATCATTCTACTATAAGCAGGCAGACAGAAAATAGCTGCATTTTGAAAATCAGATTTTTGCTCTTTTGAAGGTCACAAAAGTCTGATTAAAGATGGAAAAGTCAATGGAAAAGTCAACCAGATTTTGAAAGATGTAGGACACCAGCCTAAAATATGGAACCTCATGAAGATCATATTTGAAGGCCTCTTGAGTTAAGATTCTAGTTCTGATTTCCTCAGAACAGATCTTTAAAATATTATTCTTGGGTTGATTAGTATGATAGGTGTGAAATAAGGAGCAGTTCAGGGAGTGGAGAATTTAAACCAGAAACAAATCTGGAGAATGGAATGGTAAGGTTTGGATTAGATGTGAAGAGCATGTCTAAGCAATGAAAAGAACAATCCCAGAGCATAAATGTTTCATCTGAAAGAATTCTCATTTTATTTATGAGCAGACATTGCCTCTTTCCATCTGTAACAAGAAATGTCCTCTTGGCCATAGCAAGTTAAAAGTGGAAGGGAAATTATCTTGTTGCTATGACTGTAGACAGTGTCCAGAAGGGAAGATAGCTGACCAAATGGGTAAGCAAAGGAACATATTGAATATATTTATTATATTAATTAATATAAATGGGTACTGAGTTATTAATAAAAAATATTGCGCCTGAAAATCTTGAGCTTTACATCACATTGAACTTTTCAACAATGAAATATCTGAACTGAATTTTCATAGCTCGGCAAGAAATTCGATAACACTAATCAGTTCACTCTAACTAGCAGGTTCAATTTTCCAGATTTGAATTGTGCTTTTTAATATTCCCTTGAATATATTCTAAATGTTTTTTTAGGAAATCAAAATTTCTAGATAGAGTATGTGAAATGCTTCCTTTTGTACCTTCTTTTTTGGAAGTAAAGGTAACTGGTAATGGTGACAGCATTTACCGCAGAGGTTACGTTTTCATCTGTTTTTACTTCCTGATTCATCATAATATATTCATTGCTTATTGATCTTATATGGCTGCCAACTCATGTAATGAACCTAGGTGGCTCACCACAATCAATAAAAAAATGCAAATACAGTCACCACCAGCACCAGGTGACTGAGCTAATTGTCTCATTCCTGTCCCATCTTAGACTGACATATTGACCAGGAGACAAGTCTTTCCAACCTAATACAGGAATAAAAAGATAGAGCTGCTCAGCGCCGGCCCGACTAGATCCAAAACTAAGCCTGCAGGCCCTCATGGCAGAGGAGCTGGTCTTTTATTCAGATGGGGCAAAGCTGTTTTCTTTACCTCTCACATTCTTACAGCTTCACCAGCTTCTGAATAAAAGACTTTGGCTTCTCTCCCACATGGGTCAGCCTTTTCTGGAGCTCTTTGGAAAGTAACTACAGCAGGGGTAGTCAACCTTGGCTCTTTTATGACTCGTGGACTTCAACTGCCAGAATTCCTGAGCCAGCTAAGTCTACGAGTCATAAAAGAGCCAAGGTTGACTACCCCTGAACTACAGTAAAGCTATATGAGAAATGGGGTGGGGAGGAGTAAGTGGAATCCAGGATGCTAACAAAGCAGGCCCGGTCTGTAGAGACGTAGCAGGGCAGGATAAGGGCAAAAATAGGCAGGAAATAGGCAGGGGGCATGTTGCAGCATTTCTGTAGTTGGTCGTAAGGGCAAATGATCACTGTGGTGCTGTAACATGCATAACTTTGGAACCGACTGTTGTCCCCAATTCGGGTCTGAGCCTGGTGCTGAGGCCGATGAAGAACACCAAACACAAGGTGCAGGTTTTCTTTTCTTTTATTAAAGTGTTGCAAGAAAAGTGGTCCTAGCCAAAATGCCAAGGAACCTCGAACCACAGATTTGTTACAAGCTTTACACATGCATATTCCCTGTGAATAAGCATTCTTTGTTCTTGCCAGACAAACTCCATAATTACAGGATTTCTTGTCTTCTTTCAAGCATATGCCATAACCTTGCTTTGCTTTGGCAGTCAGCCCATCAGGGTCATAAATACTTTTGCGGGGGAGGGGTCATAATTCAGAACAGTTTCTAATTGAACTGTCCTAAATTGAGAAATATCTGTATTATGAATTATTTTTTAAAAAAAGTAATCACAACCCCTTTGTAACTTACAGAACCTTAGTGGATCTGTTCTATTACTGATGATGCATGCTAAAAAAAAATAGTGTTTCCATGAATGATTTTCTTGTTTGTTTTTTTCTCCAGACTTAGATGATTGTTTCTCATGTCCAGAAGATCAATACACAAACAAAGATCGGGATAGTTGTCTTCAAAAAACTATAACTTACTTGACTTATCAAGAACCTTTGGGGATGTCTTTGCTCATCATAGCAGTCTTCTTGTCTTTCATCTCAGCTTTAATACTGGGGATCTTCATTAAACACCAATACACTCCCATTGTCAAAGCCAACAATAGGAACCTCACTTATAGCCTTCTCATTGCTCTCCTCCTCTCCTTCCTTTGCACTTTTCTCTTCATTGGACAACCTAACCAAGTGAAATGTCTCTTGCGACAAACTGCTTTTGGCCTCATCTTCTCTGTAGCTCTTTCTTGTATATTGGGAAAAACAACCATTGTTGTTCTTGCTTTCATGGCCACCAAGCCAGGTTCGAAAATGAGGGAATGGGTGGGAAAAAGGATGGCTCTTTCTATTGTCCTACCTTGCTCCCTGATACAATTCACCATTTGTCTAGTGTGGTTGGTAACTTTCCCTCCATTCCCAGATTCTGACATTCACTCCATGCCTAAAGAAATTCTCCTGCAATGTAATGAAGGTTCAACCATCATGTTTTATATTGTGCTTAGCTTTATGGGGGTTTTGACTGCTGTCAGCTTTACGGTGGCATTCCTAGCTAGGAATTTACCTAACAGCTTCAATGAAGCCAAATTTATCACCTTCAGCATGTTGGTCTTTTGTAGTGTTTGGGTATCATTTGTTCCGACTTATCTGAGCACCAAGGGGAAATATATGGTCGCTGTAGAGATTTTCTCCATTTTGGCTTCAGCAGCTGGATTACTGGGTTGCATCTTTTCCCCCAAATGCTATATTATTATACTGAGACCTGATCTAAATAAGAAGGATCAACTAATAAAAAAGTGAAAGTTATTTTTTATACCAGATCTCTTTAATGCAGCCAAACTGCTTACTTTCAGTGTAAAGGTTTTTTTAAAAAAAAATTGGTAGTTCTGCATTCTTTCCTCTGCCAGCAAATAAAGATGATATGCAAGGAAGTAGCTCTGATAATCTCTTCCAAGTTCTCTTCAAAACCTAGATAGCCTTTTCTTTCATATGTTAGATAATTATTCTGAGTTTTGTTTAGAGTAAAAGAGAATGCTTAAAACAATGGTGCATGAGAATCAATTTTTAACCATTTAATCCCTGCTAATTTCAAAGTGAAAGCCTTCATGTCTTGCAGCAGTGGTGAGATTCAGCCAGTTTGCACCAGTTCGGCAGAACCGGTAGCTAATTTTTTGTTGCCCAGGCCAGAACGGACTTCCGGAAGCGGCATCCACATAGAGAACCAGTTGTTCACATATTTGAATCCCACCACTGTCATGCAGCTTATGAGTTTCATAATGCCCCTTCCTCCCAATAAAGAAAACTCCTCCCAATATTGTCCACAATCATATTTTTAAATGTAGAACAAAATCCACATTAATATCCCCATGTTAATATCTGAAAATTTGACAGTCATTTTGCTGTTGCTGGAAAGGTTTGTGAGTGGAATTGAGAAATCATGAATTCTAAATCTCCCATAAGCTTTAATTCTCAGCTAGTATGTTCTTGAGTATGTTGGAAGAAGTTGGTGTTGGAGAATTGCTTCTCACCTTCTCTGATGTAATTCACCTTATTCATGATAACGTGTCCCATATGTTTCAGTTTGCTTAATTATGATATCATTCTTTTTAATGAGTAATTTTTAGAGCCCCACCCCCTTACCACATGTAACAATGACTTTGGTCATTGTACATAATAATACAGTCCATAAAGAACAAAAAATTAAAGTGCAATAAAAAGATGCAAGAGATTACAATCCAATTAATTATGATATAACCAACTAGTAGACTCCATTCTATCATGAGATCCACGGGCCTTAATTTCTGATGAAACATTTTTCATAGGATGGGCATCAGGGCAGAAAAAGGCTTTCTTTCCTCTGAAATGAGGTCATCCCCAATTCTATTGCTTTTTTTTTTTTTCAAAATCCTCAGGACTTGGCTTTGTCATTGGACCTCAGGAACCTGTGATATCTTTAGGTAGCTCCATTGCTGATAGAATCTATTATAATTGGCTTTATTACAGTTGCTGGAATTAGGTATTTCTAGTTGAATGAAAAGAAGGACAAGAAGTGATATGATAACAGTCTTCCAACATCTAAGGGCTGCCACAAAGAAGAGGAGGGTCAATATATTCTCCAAAGCACCTGAGAAGAAGCAATGGATGGAAACTAATTAAAAATAGAAGCAATCTAGAACTAAGGAGAAATTTCCTGACAGTGAGAACAATTAATCAATGGAATGATTTGTCTCCAGAAGTTGTTGGTGCTTCAACAATGGAGATTTTTTGGAAGAGATTGAAATGGTATAGGGTTTCCTGTCTGACTAGGGGAATGGACTAGAAGACCTCCAAGATCCCTTCCAACTCTGCTATTCTGTTATTTCTGTTCTGTTATCTGTTCTGTTTATTTTTTTTACAATTTTATGATACGCCACCCAGAGTTATCTCTTGTGAGACAGACAACCATCTATATTTGATAAATAAAAAACTACATCTTAATTCATTGACTCAGTTCAGCATTATTTCTTTCTTTCAAACCATCCTTGAACTGAATAATCTTGCTACATCCCCACTCTTTATAGCAGATCCTGCATTGAGCAAAAGATTGACAAAATGACTTCAGTAAATAAATTTACTTTCTTTTTAAACTATATTTAAATGAACAAAATTTGGGACCTGATTATATATCTGTATCTGCCCAACATGATACCATCTTTAGAAGAGAATGTCCCCAAATTTTCTTTCCCCATTTTCTGCTTCTTGTCTAAGTTTTAAAAGTTTGCAGCAATAGAGCTATTCTACTGTAAGATTGTGACAGTTTACAAAGATGGAAGGAAGGTAGAACTGCAAGTAAGCTATTATCTCCCAGGTAATTATCAAATTAAGAAGTATTGTTCTTTTCTCCACGTATCAAGGGAATTCTAATAAACATGAGAAAACTATGAACCCAGGTTAAAAAAATGCATTACATTAATATCAGCTCAGAAATACAGAATTAAAAGTAGGGAGTACAAGAAAAATGCACATTAAATCTGTGATACTTCATTTTATATAACATTCATGAGAAGCTGATTGTTTGACATTCATGAGAGGCTCATCAGTGGAATGGTAACATTGAAGTTACACTTTGATTTGTACAATGAGTATATTATATATTGAATTACTTCTATTCAGAACACTGGTTTTATTCCTTTTTTCTGAGACAATGTGCATTTTTCCTGTCTGCAAACTCAGAAGTCCTCTTCCAATTGTTCACAAGTATTATCAGTCTGGGGACTTAATCATTGCTGCAATTATTTATCAAGTGTTCTTTCTTTCAAATGAGATCACTTTTCAAAGTGTTCCTTCTCATGATGTGCTTGATCAGTACCTGTAAGTATTCTCACCCACATTCTCAGATTCATCCCCAACATCACTTAAATGATTTCCTTCCTTCCTTCCTTCCTTCCCCCCCTCTCTCTTTCTCTCTCTCTCTCTTCCTCCTCCCTCTCTGTCAATCTTTCCTCAAATATAAAATGGTTACCATATTGCTAATTTTATTTGCCCTCATCCATGCTGAAATTCTATACTTCAGAGAAACTTTATCTCTCCTAATACTGCAGTCTCAAATGAAGCAAGTATTATTGCTTTTAATCACAACATGATATGGGTAATTTTTTTCTCAGGAATGTTCACATTCCTCTGCTTCTTGAGTGGAAAATCATGACTACTTTAGGCTGTGGGAATGTCATGGAAAATAGACTACATATATACTAGTACTCTCTAAAGTTTTGTTTTTCCCTTGCATCCAACCAAAGAATGAAAAGTGTTGGAACAATGGAAGAGGATGGCCTTTTTTACAGAATACAAATCCCAAATGAGAAGTTAATTCTAGAATGTTACGTGTGTCCATTAGAATGAAAACGTATGAATCCTCTCTCTTACCATTCATTCTGAATTGGAATGTTATTGTAAGTATCCAAATTAATCCTAGAAAAGATATCTCACCATGAATTTGACAAATTTCTAGAAGATAAATCTTAAAGAGAAAATAAATCAGGCTACAAATGTAATCAAAACTGAATGTTGGTTTATTCTTCCCCCATATCAGTTCTTTCCCAACCATAAAATATAGGGTTGTTGTTTGTTAAAGACCACATTCCAGGTGTCATGAGCAAATAATAAGCATTACATTTTGTGTGCATAAGAATATGCTTAATAATCAAACATAGCAACTGTCTGATTCTGAGCTAGACATATACTGACATAGTTTATAACTCTCACTGAAGGTTCCTCACTCATAATTACCAACATGCTTTGGCTCTGGCATTTGCTGTAAAGGAGATCAATGAACACTCCTCAATTTTACCCAATGTTACCCTTGGTTTCCACATTGCTACTGACTATCTTGAGGAAATTACAACTTATCATTTAGCAATGGAATTTCTATCTACAAAAGATAAATTTACCCCCAACTACAAATGTAATGACCAAACCAATATTATAGCGGTCATTGGAGGACCCCGTACTAAGACCTGCCTCAATATGGCAATCACTCTGTGCAACTACAAATTTCCTCAGGTGAGAACAGAAATGGAGCAAGATTGGAAGGTCCAGTAATTATTTATCATTTTTAGATATTGAGCCTCATGGTAGTTTTTCCTAGACATATACCAAAGCATCAGGCAAGAATAAAGAATAAGTCAGGCAGTTCATGATCTATAATGGAAATCAGACCCACTGTTGTTCTTTAACATAGTATGAAACTTCCTGATGCCAACTTGTTAAAGTAAATAAGTAAGACTGTTATGCTCTTTCTACTGAAACCAGAAGATTGTCATACACTAAGGCTTGAGGATTGTCTTAAAAAATTAAGCAAGGATGCCAAGGAACAAGCATACATATTGCATAATTTATCCTGGAAAAGTGTCTTTTTGCCTGTATTGTTTTCTTCTGTTTAGATCACATATGGATCTGCTCCACTGATGAATAAGGAAACAGCAGGACTTTTTATCAAATGGATGTTCCCAGATGAAATGCACCAGCTTAAAGGAATACTGCACTTACTGCTGCATTTTAGATGGACCTGGGTTGGCTTGATTTCTCTATATGAGGAAGATAAAGAGAGGTTCATTCAAAAGAGGCTTTCTATGTTTTCAGAGAGAGGAATCTGCTTTGACTTTATAGAAAATATCCCCCAAGTAATGTATGGTAATGAAGCTGTTGAGATGGTGGAGAAGGCAGATAAATTATACAAAGTCATCATGGGGAGTACAGCCATTGCAGTGATCTTAAATGCTGAAATTACAGGTGTGGTGACTTTGAGAGTTATTATCTATGGTTTAGATTCTGATGATATTCCAAAAGAGAGAAAAGCCAAAGTTTGGATTATGACAGCCCAGGTGGAGTTCACCTCCATTCTTTTGCAAAGAAAGTTACCTCTTGGTTTTCTCCATGGTGCACTTTCCTTTGCAATTCACTCAAAGGAACTGATAGGTTTCCAACATTTTATGCAGAAGCAAAGCCCAAACATAGAAAATGAAGATGGCTTTATTAGGGATTTCTGGAAAGATGCATTTGAATGCTCATTCACCAGTGATATTAAAGATGGGAATGCTGATAAGATCTGCACTGGAGAAGAGAAGCTGGAGTCTCTTCCTCAATCTGTGTTTGAAATGAGCATGACTGGACACAGCTACAGCATCTATAATGCAGTGTATGCTGTGGCACATGCTTTCACAGCCATGTGTGCCTCCAACTTCAAAAATAGTAGAATAATTGACGAGAACAGATGGAATCTGTTCTTTCAATCACCATGGCAGGTAATGTTAGCCAATATGACATCCAGGAATGTTATCAGGTCATGTAAACTGTACTGAATTTGATCAGACCAAATTTATCTGTTGGGTTTCTAACTTTCTCAATTATTTGTTGGAATTCTCATTTTAAAAATGTTCAATTATCATATCTGAGTTAGAGATGGGATAGATAATGCACATGATAGAAAACATAATTTTATTCCAGTTCTAAATAGTATAGATTTAACAGCTTTCCTTTCACTTAGCATAGGCCAAATTGAAATGAAGAAACAGAATTGCTCATAACCTTTATGGAATTTTGTTAACTTTCTGGTTTCTTTTTTTCTTGTTGATCTCCTTTTTCTTCTTTTAGCTCCATCATTTTTTGCAGCAGATCTCCTTTAACAACAATGCTGGGGAAGAGATTTCATTTGGCCCCAATGGAGAATTAGTAACTGGATTTGATATTCTAAATTGGGTCACATTCCCAAACACGTCCTTTCAGAGGGTCCAGATTGGAAAGATTGACCCAATGGTTCCCCTAGATAAGTTTCTCACCATTTCTGCCAATGATGCTGTTTGGCCCCTCATATTTAACCAGGTGTGTCACATTTTCCTCTTTGGGGAAACTCATTTAGTCACTCATTAAGTCATTTATATCAATAAATGATTTAAATGCAACAACAATACTTGGGTTAAATTTTTAGCAGCCTCAATTGAAAGAAATAGTCTAAAGAAACTCAGTTTTTGAAATATATTTCAAATATATTGCATATATACGTATCTATCAACATCCAACTTGAGAATCCAAATAAAACCCCAGGTTCATTCCATTTCTGAAAATCTTATTGTTTATTGAATACATTGTTTGGTTATATCAAAGCAAAACTAACTCTGAGGTTCTAATACCAATTCATAAACTTAAACAATAATTTTCTCAGCCAAACCCCCAAGTTTGGCTCCCCAAGTTCACTTTGTTATGGGAACCATCTGCTTCAAATCCACACCTGTTGTGGTCTCCTTGACAAGGCTTCAACCTCTTACAGTCTTCAGCTGAACCAAATAAGTTTCGTTTCTCCATCTACCCATTTGAAAGTAACACCTCCTCCCCCTAATCCAAAGGCAAGTTGAAATGCAGAGGCACATAACTGACAAAGTTTCATCTTGACAGTATCAAAATTTATTGTATTGAAACCTATGATTCAAAAATGAAGAATTTATGCTGGAGATTTTATCTCCATCCAAAGGGTAGCATCATTCAAAACATAATTACATGGTGTCTTTAAGATTCATTAAAGTGATGAAGGAAGGCTTTCTTTTTCTAAAAGTGTAACATAAACATCTATGAGTGAAGGGATATGACACAATAAACATCTGTCTTACCTCTTTCTATGTTTGTAAAAAAAATTCTAAAGCTGATTTAGAAACATGATAGATCAGTTCAGTCTAATAATTTCAGATAATTACTCCCCCCCCAAATAGTTTAATTTATAGAATGAAGAGAACCATTTTAAACTTTGGTGGGTATATCTCAAAGTAAAGAGCTTTTGGAAATTAGTGTGAGCAAATGATTAGGATTATTGGCAAATCCTTAAATAGAAGATCAAATTCCATTTGTTTCAAATTGCTCCAATTTTCAGACAAATAAATCAAGAAGGCTTCTCAAAACTACATTATTCTGCTTTCAGAAGCAAAATCGTCTATAGCTCAATTTTGAAAATCACATTTTTATTCTATGAACCATTCACAACAGTTTCAATAAAAGATGGTCCATGGCATCAATGAAAAAATGAACCAAGTTTTGAAAGGGATATAGTAAATGTAGAACCCCGAGTTTAAAACTAGACCTTAAGGAACGTGTTTTCCAAGAGGTTCAAATTTGAAAACTCTCCCACACCAGCTTTTGATTCTGATTTCCTCAGACAATATGTTCAGAATACTATTCCTGGGAATGATCAGTTTATTAGTGCAATAGCTGTGAAAGAACATGCAACTGAAGATTAAAAAAAAAAGAAAAGTTTTGAATTAGCTATGAAGATTTGGGGTATGTTTAACTGATGAAAAGGACAATCCTGAAATATAATTTTTTTAGTTGAAAGACATCTCATTTTATTAATGAACAGACATTGCCTCTTTCCATCTGCAATGAGAAGTGTCATCTTGGCCATAGCAAGATAAAAGTGGAAGGGAAGTTATCTTGCTGCTATGAATGTCAACGGTGTCCAGAAGGGAAGATAGCTGACCAAATGGGTAAGCAAAGGGATGTATTGAATATATCAATGACTTTATAAATATAAATGGGATCTAAATTTTTAATATTATAGTACTGAAAACCTTCAGCTTCACATTATTATTGTATGATTCAGCAATGAAGCAATTGAACTGAATGTTCATAATTCAACAAGATATTTGATGATAACTAATCAGTACATTCTAACAAGCTGGATCAATGGATTCCCTAGATTTGAATTGACCCTTCTTCAGGTTCCTTGAATATATTCTAAATATTTTCAGGATACCAAAGTTTATTGGTAGACTATCTGAAATGCTGATAATGGCATTTGCATTTAATGCAACAGTAATGTCTTTCTCTAGGTTTATATTTATTTTTATTCCCTATTCCATGCAGGTATATTCATTCATTGATTTTCTTATGCAATACAGTACATATGGCTGCCTAGATGGCTTGAAACAAACCATAAGAAACTTATAAAAACAAAGCCATTCTTGCCACGAGTGCCAGACAAATCAGCCTCCTGACTCAATTGCCATCCTAGATCAACACTTTGGAGAGAAGCCATCTTCCTAGCTTACTACAAGGGTAAAAGTGCAGGGATTCCTCAAAACTCAAATGAGAGAGTGGTGCAAAAGACTGGGGCAGCTACACAGAAAGTGTTCCTCCAAACCCATTAGATAATAACATTTAACAGGGCAATCTGGGGGTGCCCACTTCTCTGATGGCAGATAATCCACCCATAACGTGTCTCAGTGACATGCAAGCCTTTAAAGCGGAGAACCAGAAAGTTGAATTGCACCTGGAAAGCAACTAGGAGTCAGTACACTTCATGCAGCAATAGTATAACTCAGGTGTGCCATGAAACATTGACAATCTGATCTGCAAGTGCCATTGCTTTGTGGGGCAGTTGCTGTTTCCAGATGGCTTTCAGGTAGAGGAGATTTTAGCAATTGAAATGGGATGTCTCAAAAGCTAGAGTATGCTGAAACATCAAGGTGTGGTGAATTTGAAGTGCTGTAACAAAATAGAAGAGGTATCTCAGGTTTCATCTGTGGAGTCCTTGCTGAAATCCCAGCCTGGTCATTTTGTTTGCAGATGTTTCACTACTGAATTGATAGCAGTATCTGTTAGAAACTCAGTATGAGTTTCTCCCTGTCTATATACAGTGGTTTCCCTGTCACTTTTGGTGGGCATATGATTTTCTCTTTGGTGGTTCCTTGATTAGCATATTTTTCGGCCTGATTATTTGTCTTTTTAAATCCATGCTTATCTGGGTGTTCTCTGTTTACACTGCAGCACATTGTAAATTCTAGTATGAATTATTTTAAGAAAAAACAAGCAAAACCCCTATGTAAGTCACGGAATCTTACTGGATCTAGTGTGTAATAAATAACTGATTTTAAAAAGACTATAGAGTTTCCAGGAATGCTTTTCTTTTTTGTTTCTTTTTTCTCTCAGACTTAGATTATTGTTTCCCATGTCCAGAAGATCAATATCCAAACAAAATTCAGGATTGTTGTCTTCGAAAAAACATGACTTACTTGACTTATCAAGAACCTTTGGGGATTTCTTTGGTAGCCATAGCAGTCTCCTTATCTTTCATCTCGGTTTTAGTACTGGGGATCTTCATTAAACACCAGGACACTCCCATTGTCAAAGCCAACAACCAGAACCTCACTTACACTCTTCTCATTGCTCTTCTGCTCTCCTTCCTTTGCACTTTTCTCTTCATTGGAAAACCTAACAAAGTGAAATGTCTCATGCAACAAACTGCTTTTGGCATAATTTTTTCTGTGGCTCTCTCTTGTATATTGGGGAAAACAACCATTGTTATTCTTGCTTTCATGGCTACTAAGCCAGGCTCCAAAATGAGGAAATGGATGGGGAAAAGGATGGCTCTTTCTATTGTCCTACCTTGCTCCCTGGTACAATTCACCATTTGTATAGGGTGGCTGGCAATTTTCCCCCCATTTCCAGATTCAGACACACACTCCATGGCTAAAGAAATTGTCCTGCAATGTAATGAAGGTTCAACCACAATGTTTTATACTGTCCTTGGCTTCATGGGGTTCTTGACTGCTGTCAGTTTCACGGTGGCCTTTCTAGCTAGGAATTTACCTGACACCTTCAATGAAGCCAAATTTATCACTTTCAGCATGTTGGTCTTTTGCAGTGTCTGGGTGTCATTTGTTCCAACTTATTTGAGCACCAAGGGGAAATACTTGGTGGCTGTGGAGATCTTCTCCATTTTGGCTTCAGCTGCTGGATTACTGGGTTGCATCTTTTCCCCAAAATGCTATATCATTATATTGAAACCAGATCTTAATAAGAAAAAGCAACTAAAAAAGACATAAACTATTTTTTATGCCTGAAGCCTTGTATGAAGCAGAATCAATCACTTTGACCATTTCTTGTACTTTGGTGTTCTACTTTTTTTGTTGTGGGGATTGTGAAGAAATGTTGGAAAAAAGATGATATTGGCAAATTGCTTCTCAGCTACCCTGATATAAATTATCTTATTTATGATGAAAACTTCCCTATTTTGTCAGCTTGTTTGCTTTGGTGAGCCATTATTTATTTATCAAATTTTTGTATCCCTCTCCATCTCATGTAATTATTCTGGACAGTTGTACATAGGAGGAGAAGTCCATAAATATTTTTTTAAAAAATGCAACCAAATTTAACAGGTAAAAAGGTAAAAAAAAGAAATGGCAAAAAAAGGTTACAAGATAGTGCATTCTGCTTAACTATGATATAACTATGTAGTAGGCCTCACACTATCCTATGCAACAGGACCAGTGACATGTCTCTCCTGCTGGAGTACATATAAAAACATCTTAAATGGTAATTATATGTACATGTATATATATATATATATATATATATATATATATATATATATATATATATA
>NW_015386645.1:893475-896472 GCF_001527695.2 Protobothrops mucrosquamatus | reverse complement strand
TGTGTGTGTGTGTGTGTGTGTGTGTGTGTGTGTGTGTGTGTGTGTGTGTGTGTGTGTGTTTGTACATATATGTGTATATGTGTATTTATATGTGTATGTGTATCATCATCATTTTAGCCATTGTCTATCCAATGAAGGCCACTTCCATATGTTTCCAACCAATACGATCCTGAGCTTTCTTTTGTCAACTGGGTCCGCAATACTTGCTGATTCAACTTGTTTTAGGTCTCTTTCATGAATGCTTTTTACCACTACCTCCCGTATTTCTCCCTGTTCTTTATTGAGTTGTGTAAATGCCTGTATGGTGCAGTTAAACATTTCCTCTGTCCAGTCACCTAATTCTATAATAGAGTTATAATTTAAACCAACTCCTTTAGCTGGAATTAATGCTCATGAAATGGCATTTCCCAGGTCATGAGGTACAGGATGGTATTCAATATGTTCTTCATGCTCAAGGTGGTCCTCGTCCCACTGATTGCAGATGTGGAAGTTCCAATCATGATGTTGGATAATACAAACAGAGGAAAAGATAATTCCTATAGTACATGTACCAGACCAATAAGCTGGCAAAGATTTATAGGCAAACCGACCATAAAGGAGCCACCAATCCAGATGATTGGCAAGATAAATTCCTGGTTTGCCTTCCAACCCCTCAGGCATATAAGTTCTAACACCAGACATATAAGCCATGAGTCCCATTGCTGCAAACAGACTACAAAGAGCAGAGGGGTCCTTCTTGTAATCAAGGCCAAAGGTCTGATGACATATATGCCAATCATCCCACATGCTAGTACTGACTTTCCATGTGACTGTGCAAGGTGCATAGATCCCTAACTTATATCTGGAAGAAGAATTAAAATGACTAAGGCAAGCTGCTGCAGGGTGCTGTATACAAACCCCTAGTTTAGCAATCCATGACTTTCCTGCCGCAAACACAGGAAGTGTCCAGCCCTTGGTTACATTGTTCATGCTGAACATAAAGGTTCCCAAGGGTGCAGCTTCCATGACCAATCCATGTGTACCAGTGGGGGGGTATATGCATGCAGATCCAGCAAGATGTTACATTCAAAAGTTTAACCCATGCTTGCATATTCTGTATATGGATGTTGGAGTCCCAAATTCCTAAAGAGGAACTGGGAAATTGGGGACCACCTCAGCTTTCTATTTTACTGGGAAAGACAGGGAATGATGTTTGTAATTCTCCAGACAGTTCAGGCACAGATTTAGGATTCCCAGAATCAGAAGGAGGTGGCTGTTCTGCCAAGATGTGATCAACCAAAAATGGCAGGACCCCCTTCTGATGTCTGGTTTCTCCTGGAAGCAGCATATCAGATGTCTTACTTTGGCCTTTGTCATGCAAAATACCCCTTTTAAGTCCAACCACAGCATTATGGCAAGCATCTGGCTGAAGTCCTGGAACTAACTTTCCATGGTGAGATACACATGATGGGGCCTTTGGGTTAGCAGCTGGACTCTCCTGACTATGAGACCTTCTCCTCTGAGACATAGTGGCAGGCTTCAAGTGTGGCAAAGTATCAAGGAAGTCCATGCCTGTAGGGTCTGTGCCCCTCGCCAGGTCACATACCTCAACCATGGCCAGAACCTGACCACCCCTTCCATAATCCCCCATAAGGGTAGATCAAGCTCCACAAAAAGAAAGAAAGAAAGAAAGAAAGAAAGAAAGAAAGAAAGAAAGAAAGAAAGAAAGAAAGAAAGAAAGAAAGCATGGAGCAAGGAAAGAAAAGCAAGATAGAGTAACAAAAAAGAAAATATGAACAATCCAAACATATATCCATCCATCCATCCATCCATCCATCCATCCATCCATCCATCCATCCATCCATCCATCCATCCATCCATCCATCCATCTATCTATCTATCTATCTATCTATCTATCTATCTATCTATCTATCTATCTATCATTATCTATCAATCATCTATCATTTATCTGGAGAAAACCCTAACCCCTTCAATTCCTTCAAACCTATGCAAACAACCGTTGTGACTAAAAAGACCTTTCATTATCTAGAGAGCTAATTAATTGATAGATAGATAGATAGATAGACAGACAGACAGACAGACAGGCAGACAGACAGACAGACAGACAGACAGACAGACAGACAGACAGACAGACAGACAGATTATAGACATGCATAAGTTTGTCATTGGATGATGTCAAATTTGAAATCAACAAATTTGCAGATGACATTAATCTGGCAGGAATAACTAACACCCTAGAAGACAAGCTCAGGATCCAAAACAATCTTGACAGACTTGAACAATGGGCCCTATCCAACAAAATGAATTTTAATGTGGAGAAAAGCAAAGTTTTACATTTAGGCAGGAAAAACCAAAGGTATAAATATAAATTATGGAAACCTTCCCCCTCTGAGGTGAGGTCAGCTCCATCCCTCCTTATTTTCTGAAGGTTTTTCAAGACCTGGCTTTGTCATCTGGCCTATAGGTCTCTGGCAACCAGTGATGTCTTGTGGTGGCTCTGTTGTACATGGTGGGTTTTATATGACCCATGGTTGACATGTTTATTGTATTTCTGCTATTTTTGTGGTATGCACATCTTAACTCATTGAGTCATACAATGACTTCACCATTATTTCCCCACGTTCAAATCATTTATGGAGAACCGATTGATAGCTTCCAAATCCAAAAAGGCATGAGGCAAGGTTGCCCATTATCACCTCTGCTGTTTATACTATCTCTTGAGGTACTAACTAGAGTAATTCGGCAAGATGAGCAAATCAAAGGTCTAGAGATTAAGAAAGAGACATATAAAATACAAACCTTTGCAGATGACTTAGTCTTTATAATCGAAGAACCATTACAATCAGGGATAAGATTGATGGAAATACTGAGCAGATATGGGGAGATAGCTGGCTTAAAGATAAATAAAGAAAAAACTAAAATGCTCGTCAAAAACATGACCAAAATCCAGGAAAATGAATTGGTTGACAGAATAGGTGTTCAAATTACAAACAAAGT
>NW_015386645.1:888712-892653 GCF_001527695.2 Protobothrops mucrosquamatus | reverse complement strand
CACATCTGGCAAGAATTATGGGCAAGGAATAAGAAGCTTACTCTGGCCACCTCTTACAAAGAAAACCTCTACAAAATGTTTTACAGATGGCATCTCCCGCCCATAAGATTAACTAAAATGGGTCCCAACATTTCTTCTAAATGTTGGAAATGTAATCTGGCAATTGGAACATACTATCATATGTGGTGGGAGTGTCCGCGAGCTTGTGATTTTTGGACTAAGGTTAAAGAATGGTTGGAAGAAATACTAGAGCGAGTGGTAGAATTAAAACCGGAATTTTTCCTATTAGGTATAACAATGCAGAAGTATGACAAAGGCATACTCTATTTGATGCTACACATCCTAACGGCTTCTAGATTGGTTTATGCTCAAAACTGGAGGAATAAGGGAATTCCAACGGAAAAAGAAATCCTGTATAAAATTTTATCATGTGCAGAGATGGACAGGCTTACAATGGCTATGAAAGATAAGACAGAACTGGAATATTTCAAAATCTGGGACAAATTTTACCGCTGGTATGAATCAAGGAGAACCGCTCAGATCTTAAGCTAACGATAGGATTGAAACATACATATAATTGTACATATAATTGTATATATAATTGTATTGTGTAGAAGAATGAGGTTTATATAGAGCTTAAGGATGATGTATTAAGTTTTTGTATCACGAGAAACAAATTGTTAGGAATATTTACTCTGGAATGCCACGTATGTCCATTTTTGTTTTAATTGTATTATAAATAAAAAACATTAAAAAAAAAAGCAAAGGAGTGACAAAATGACTGCAAAACTCCTGTTCTTCTTAAACTATGTTTTAAATCAAGAAAGTTTGGAATCTGGTTGTAGATATGTATCTGCCCAACATGGTAGCATCTTTAAAAAAAATATCTCAAAAGTTTCTTCTTTAGTACATATGATGCTGCCCCCTTTTTTTGCTTCATGTTTAAAATATTATAGCAGTCCTGCAAATATAAAATCACATATTTCCTTTTTAACTTTTTTCAAAGAAAGTGCTATTGCAAGTAAGTTATTATGTTCTAAGTAATTACCAAACTAAGTATTGTTATCATTATGTCTCAAGGGAATCCAAGTAAACATGAAAAAAACTATGAGTACATGTTAAAAAAATTGCATCACATTAATATCAGCTCAGAAATACAGAATTACTAGTAGGGAGAATAATAAAGATGCACAATTAATTTGTGATAATTCATTTTAGATAAAGTTCCTAAGAGGTTGGTGGATTATGACACAGCCCAGCCACTGAATGGTGAAATTGGAGCAACACTTTGACACCTATAATGACTGTATTTTATATTGAGTTATTTCTGTTTAGAATACTGGTTTTATTCTTGTTTCCTAAGACAATGTGGAATTCTCCTATTCACACCTGCAACCTCAGAGATCCTGTTCCAATTGTTCACAAGTATTATCAGTCTGGAGACTTAATCATTGCTGCTATCATATATCAGGTCTTCTTTCTTTCAAATGAGATTACTTTTCAAAGTGTTCCTTTTCATGATGTACTTGATCAGTACCTGTAAGTATGCAAGAAATATATGATTAATAGATTTCCCTCACCCTCAAACTCAACTGCATCATCACCTAAATACTGTGTTTTACTTCTTTTCTTTATTTTTTTCATTTTTCTACTCAAATGTAAAATGGTTTCCATATTGCACTAATCCTCAAAAATGTATATATTCTAGAGCAGCGGCCCCCAACCTTTTGGGCATCAGGGATCGGTTCCATGGAAAGAAGTTTTTCCACGGACTGGAGGGGGCCTGATTTCTCATGCTGCCTACATCCTATGGATGGGGCTTCACTTGTTTTCATGGACCGGTTGCTGGCAAGTCGTGGACCTATGTCGGTTCACAGACTAGGGGTTGGGGACCCTTGTTCTAGAGCTCAGAGAAACCTAGCTTTCACTAATACTGCAGAATGACTTTGAGAAATTTTTAAGAAGAAGATACTTAAGAAGAGAAGGGATTGGTCTACAAATGTCTCAGCTCAATGTTAGATACCCCTCCTCACATCAATGCATCCCAATCCACAAAAACTAGGGCTATAGATTGCTAAAGACCACATTCCATATGTCGTGGCAACAATAAGCATTTTAGATGATTATGAATATATAAACTATTCAAATGTAGCCCCTGTCTGAATTTGAATAAGAAATATATTGACATAATTTATTAATCTTACTGAAGGTACCTGACTCATAATTACCAACACACTTTGGCTCTGGCATTTGCTGTAAAAGAGATCAATGAACATACTGGAATTTTACCCAACATTACCCTTGGTTTCCAAATTGCAACTGACAATCATGAGGAAATTACAACTTATCATTTAGCAATGGAATTTCTATCTACAAAAGATAAATTTATCCCCAACTACAAATGTAATGACCAGACCAACACGGTAGCTGTCATTGGAGGACCCCGTTCTAAGACCTGTCTCAACATGGCAACTAGTCTGTGCAACTACAAATTTCCCCAGGTGAGATATAAATATGGAGCAAGATGGTAAGTTCACTTCCTCTTTAATGACTTCAAGTATCAGATCTTCATGATATGTAACTCTCTTTACAAGTATCCTAGAAGCCTGAAACATTGGAGGTAAGAATGGGTCAAATTTATGAAAAGGAAATCACCAAAATTGCTACACTATTTTGCTCAATGAATTGTCCTATACTTCCAGATGTTAAACTGTAAAACTGTAGCATTAAAGTTTTTTTTCTGTAGTGCACTCAAGCACAGAAATTTGATTAAAGAAACATATGTGCACGTTGTTCTTTAGAATAATTCATTTTTGCTTTTATTTTCTTATTCCCATTTAGATCACATATGGTTCAGCTCCATTGATGAATGATGAAATAGCAGCATTGTTTGTCAAATGGATGTTTCCTGATGAGATGCACCAGTATAATGGAATACTACACTTACTGTTGCATTTTGGATGGACCTGGGTTGGGAAAGTTTGCTTTGTTGAGGAAGGTAAAGAGAGGTTCATTCAGAATAGTCTTTCCATGTTTACAGAGAGAGGAATCTGCTTTGACTTTATAGAGAGTATCCCTCAAATGATGTATGGTAATTTAGCTGCTGAAATGGTGGAGGAGGCAGATAAATTATACAAAGTCATTATGAGGAGTACAGTCATTGCAGTGATCTTGAATGCTGAAATTACAGGCCTGGTGGCTTTGAGATTAATGATCTATATTTTAGATTCTGACAATATTCCAAAGGAGAGAAAAGCCAAAGTTTGGATCATGACAGCCCAGACGGAATTCACCTCCCTTCTTATGCAAAGAGAATTGTCCATTGATTTTCTCCATGGTGCTCTTTCATTTGCAATTCAGTCAAAGGAACTGACAGGGTTTCGAGAATTTATACAGAAGAGAAACCCAAACACAGAAAATGAAGATGGCTTTATTAGAGATTTTTGGAAAGATGCATTTGAATGCTCATTCTCCAGTGATATTACTGATAGGAACACTGACAGGACCTGCACTGGGGAAGAGAAGTTGGAGTCTCTTTCTCAATCTATATTTGAAATGAGCATGACTGGCCACAGCTACAGCATCTACAATGCAGTCTATGCTGTGGCACATGCTCTAAGGCAATTGCATTCCTCCAAATTCAAAGATGGTCAAAGAGTTGATGAGAGGAGACAGACGCTCTTTCTTCAGTCACTATGGCAGGTAATTTTGGCTAATGCAAAATTCAGGAAGGTTACCAAG
This sequence comes from Protobothrops mucrosquamatus, assembly GCF_001527695.2. Lineage (NCBI taxonomy): Eukaryota > Metazoa > Chordata > Lepidosauria > Squamata > Viperidae > Protobothrops > Protobothrops mucrosquamatus. Next base: position 888,912 of record NW_015386645.1, on the reverse strand, counting down.
TAATTTGTTTAATACCAGAAGAACAATCAGGGAGAAGTTGTTTTCTTAAAATAGCTGAAGGCTTGCTCACATTAATTAATCATGGTGTATGTGTGTGTGTGTTTGTATATGTGTGTGTGTGTGTGTGTGTGTGTATGTATGTGTGTATATATATATATATATATATATATATATATATATATATATATATATATATATAT
>NW_015386645.1:884888-888370 GCF_001527695.2 Protobothrops mucrosquamatus | reverse complement strand
TACACGGGAGAAAACCCGAATGACCAAAGACTCACATATAAACACCCGTGAAAACCTCAGAAAACAAATATATATATATATATATATATATATATATATATATATATATATATATATATATATATATATATATATATATATATATATATATATATATATATATATATATATATATATATATATATATATATATATATATTGTGTCCAAATAATCACGATCACCAAGAGTAGCTAAAATGTTTATAAACAATTAAAAAGTTTAAAAAACAGTTTAAAAGCAATAAAACATTTAAAATTATCGGCAACCGATCTTTCGTCGGACTCTCCCGACATCATCAGGGTTGCTGAGGTGGTGTTTGGGAGGGTTTATATACCATTCTCACATGCCTGCATCCGGCTACGCGAGCGCGTAACCGGTCCTCGGTACACGCGCTCCTGCGCGGTGCCTGTTTTGTCTTTACCCACGTGGAAGCGTCTTGCCTTCTTTCCCTGTTTATTGCTGTGGGGTCTCTGGATGTCTTCATCAGGGATCATCCAGGATTCTTTCTTACACCTTTCACCCTGAGTGGTTCTTTCGTCCTTCCCCTCTGATCGATCCATTCTTTCCCCCTCATTCGTTTCACCCTTTCCTCTATCACTTTCGCAATCCCTCCCGTGTGTATTGGCTTCAATTCCATTCTCCTTCATGTTACTATCACTCCTTCCATTCGACTCGTGGGGGGTCCGGGGGTCCCCAACGGGCCCTCGATCGATCCCTCTTTCACCGGGTCCTCCCATCGAGTCCAGATTAATCCCTTCCCCTCTCCCTCCAATATTGGCGATGCATGTATTTCTTTCCTCTTCTCTTTGAAGCCCGTTCCACATCCCCTCCCCATTCTCACCGTCTGCATTCACTCCGTCTCTATTACTGATAGAGTAATATTGAACACCCCGCACGGGAAGGCCTGGCCCTTGATCAACATCTCCAAGGATACCAAGGCACCCCGAGTGATCCCAGCACGAGGAGAGAACTCCAGAACAAGGGGGAACAACCACCAGTTGGGGAAGGAAAGAACAAGAAACCATATGGACTGAGGGGGAGACGAAGAGGGGATGAAGGATTTTTGATGGATGGGAGTGGGAGAGAGGGAGTGGAAGATGGGGTAGTGGGAACCAAGCATACAAATGAATGTAATGAGCGAAATGATAAGCTGAGAGACACAGGAATCCTCAAGAAGGAAAGAAGGGGGGGGATAACAGGTCAAAGAGAAGAATGGAACGGATGGAAGAATGATAGCTTGAAGGGTGCTGGGATCTCGGGGAGGGATAAGGGGTGCGGGATAATGGATTTGAGTTGGTCGGAGCACTCTGATCTTGAGGGGATTGAGGGTGGTAGGGAGAAACCCCCCCGCGCCCCCCGAGAGGAGGGGTGGCATGGAGTGATTCGGAAAGTAAGTAGGTACGAAGGGATGGTTGATTGCAAGGATGGAAAGAGAACAGGAAAGGAAGTATCAAGGGAGGAAGTAAACGACGCACGCAACACCGTGGGTGGATGGGGAGACGAGGAAAGCGTGTTGAACTCAATGGGGAAACCCAGCGAGGGAAAAACCGCTCGAGAGCCCGGTAAAGGGCACAGGAGGAGGAGTCCCTACATGAAAAGGGACAAAAGACCACCGGATAGTAGTAACGAGGATGGGAAAGAAACGGCGGAAAGTGGATCGGAGCGTGCGAGGGGCATAGTAGAACTATATAACATAAGATCGGAGAGGGTGTGTGCCCCCGGGAACGAAGGGAGCCGGAACGTAAATAAGTGTGGGATGATTGATTACAAGGATGAAAAGAGAGTAGGAAAGGAAGCATTAGGAAAGGAAGTGAAGAATGTATTAGGGAATACCGTGGATGGATGGATAGAAGAGGGAACCGTGTCGAACTCAATGGGGAGGCCCGGAGAGGGAAAAATCGCCCGAGAGCCCGTTAAAAGGCACAGGAGGAGGAGCTCCCATATGAAAGGGGACAAAAGACCACCGGATAGTAAGAACGAAGACGGAAAAGGAACCGTGGAAAGTGGATCGGAGCGGGGGGGGAAGGACGCATGCAACATCGCGGACAGATGGATAGAAGAGGAAATCGTGTCGAACTCAATGGGGAGGCCCAGAGAGGGAAAACCCGCCCGAGAGCCCGCCAAAGGGCATAGGAGGAGGAGCCCCTATATGAAAGGGGATAAAATATCACTAGATAGTAAGAGCGAAGATGGGAAAGGAACGGTGGAAAATGGATCGGAGCATGCGGGGGGCATAGGAGAATGGTATAACAGAAGATCGGAGGGTGTAGGTGCCCCCGAGAACGAAGGGAGTCGGGGGGTGATAGATCGAAGAAAGAAATGGAGCCGATGGATGGGTGAAGGACACTGTAGAGATATGAATAAGAGGGTGGAAGGAACGGAATATGAAAGGACTCTCAGAAGAGAGGATGATGGCAATGGAATGGTAGTATTGGGGATGATAGGAGTGGAGTGGCCACAACAGGAGGGTGGGTTGGATAAAGGGAAGTGGAGAGTAAGTAGAGAAAATAATGGGGAGGGGATGTGGAACGGGCTTCAAAGAGAAGAGGAAAGAAATACATGCATCACCAATATTGGAGGGAGAGGGGAAGGGATTAATCTGGACTCGATGGGAGGACCCGGTGAAAGAGGGATCGATCGAGGGCCCGTTGGGGACCCCCGGACCCCCCACGAGTCGAATGGAAGGAGTGATAGTAACATGAAGGAGAATGGAATTGAAGCCAATACACACGGGAGGGATTGCGGAAGTGATAGAGGAAAGGGTGAAACGAATGAGGGGGAAAGAATGGATCGATAAGAGGGGAAGGACGAAAGAACCACTCAGGGTGAAAGGTGTAAGAAAGAATCCTGGATGATCCCTGATGAAGACATCCAGAGACCCCACAGCAATAAACAGGGAAAGAAGGCAAGATGCTTACATGTGGGTAAAGACAAAACAGGCACCGCGCAGGAGCGCGTGTACCGAGGACCGGTTATGCGCTCGCGTAGCCGGATGCAGGCATGTGAGAATGGTATATAAACCCTCCCAAACACCGCCTCAGCAACCCTGATGATGTCGGGAGAGTCCGACGAAAGATCGGTTGCCGATAATTTTAAATGTTTTATTGCTTTTAAACTGTTTTTTAAACTTTTTAATTGTTTATAAACATTTTAGCTACTCTTGGTGATCGTGATTATTTGGACACAATATGGATGCACCCAAGAGTCGCATTTTTAATTCTATCTCCAGCCATAATCCAGCTGGATTATCTGGACCCCCTCCAGTCGGGCTTCAGGCCGGGGTACAGCACGGAAACGGCATTGGTCACGTTGGTTAATGATCTCTGGAGGGCCCGGGACAGAGGTCATTCCTCTGTCCTAGTTCTTTTGGACCTCTCAGCGGCTTTTGATACTGTGGACCACAGTATCATGCTGCGGCGATTAGGTGGGTTGGGAGTGGGAG
>NW_015386645.1:872131-884176 GCF_001527695.2 Protobothrops mucrosquamatus | reverse complement strand
AACAAGCGGGACTGGCCTAGGGTAATTTTTAAGAGGGGTTTTTAGAGGGGTTTTTAATTATATTTTAAATTAGACAAGTTAAATATTTCATTTTAATTAATTTTAAATTTTGTGATGTTATTGGTGTTTTTAATTGATTGTCAGCCGCCCTGAGTCCGCAAGGAGAAGGGCGGGATATAAATTCGAACAATAAAATAAAATAAATAAATAAAATATATATATACACATATATACATATATACATATATACATATATACATACATACATACATATATATGTTGACAAAAATAAAAGAAAAAATGAACACCAGGATAAAATAAATCAGCCTGTTTAATATAAACAAGTCTGTGGTTAAAAAGAGTCCTAAGCTTTCGTCCGGCCAAAAACTGCTGGCGTCATCAGAGTTAGAATAGCAGGAGATCGGGAAGGCAGCTCATATAGCCTCCTGCCTCTGCACCTGGCTCCTTGAGCACGTCATTGGCCCATTGGTTGTGTTAATCCCTATTGCGCCAAGTTGTTCCGCCTCAGGCAAACTGTCTTTGACTTCACTGGTTATTTTATGATCCTCAAATGCTCTTTTGGAGCATGTACAAGCACTTGGAGGGTGGCTGTCAATCCGTCCCTGCGCCCTGTCCCCCTCCCTCTCAGGACCATTATCCTTCCCCACCCCCAAGGCCGTTGTCGTAATTCCCCCACCCCAGTCCTGCAACAAGCAGCTGTTCCGGCATTCCTGCTCTCTGTCTTCCCCCTCCCTCCCCCTCCTTCCAGATCGCCTCAGCACTTCCATCCTTGGCTTAGGGCCGTTTGGTCCATCATCTCGGTCCATGGGAGTCGTGGTCGTCCCACCACCTATAGAGCCATCGTCCCAATTATGTGAAATGCTGTCATCTTCTCTCTTAGAGATCGTGCCCATCTCATCCATCCTTCTACCGCCCCAATCCTGCCAAGGAAGAGTTAAATGTCTTCTCAGCAGGCCATGGTGCTGTTTTTCCCATCTCCTAAGAGTCTGGTAGGCCGGCAAAGGATCTATATGCCAGTTGATGGAATTTTCATTAGAGAGCCAGGCTTCCTTAAGTAGGCGGCCACCCTTGGTAGTCTCACGATTTATAACCTCTGCATTAGCTAGATCGAAAGTGTGGCCAGAGCTGGACATATGGGCCCACACTTGTGAGCGTTGCTCCTGCCTTCTAATAGCGAATTCATGTTTATGAACCCTGGTCCTCAGTCTTTTATAGTCTCCTGCCTCTGCGCTGAAGAAGCCGGGCGCAGAGGCAGGAGGCTATATGAGCTGTCTTCCCGATCTCCTGCTATTCTAACTCTGATGACGCCGACAGTTTTTGGCCGGACAAAAGCTTAGGACTCTTTTTAACCACAGACTTGTTTATATAAAACAGGCTGGTTTATTTTATCCTGGTGTTCGTTTTTTCTTTTATTTCTCAACATAATGCCCAGGATTCACATTTTTAGTATTTTAAAAGACACACACACTCATATATATGTGTGTGTGTGTGTGTGTATGTGTGTGTGTGCATTATCCATGCATATATGTATGTGTATTTAATGCACATTTGACAAATTGATGTGTTAAACCTTGGCAGCTACTTGAGTAGCAATAGCATTTTACTTGTCTTAATTTTGGTGGGATTAAGATTTAAAGGTAAAAACTTTATCAATGGGCACATGTATTTTTTTTCCTAGAGAAATGTAAATTCCATTGGACAGCTTTCCTGATTTTTGGTACAGTACAGTCTCTTAGCTACTATGATTTTCCAGGTCTCCACGTAAATTTTAATACTATTCCCTACTTCCATTCTCTCAGAATAAAATTCTCATCCTAAGGCAAGATGAAAAGAGAGGAAGGACAAATTTTGCGGAAATAAGAATAATATTAATTATGGTAATAGCGCATTTGCCAATGAACTGTATAAAGTTCATTTTTTAATTATATTTTTGAATTTTTTAAAGGCCATCTTTATTTGGTCACCAAGATGTAAAAAAGATGCTGAGACTCTAGAAAGAGTACAGAGGAGAGCAACAAAGATGATTAGGGGACTGGAGGCTAAAACATATGAGGAGAGGTTGCTGGAATTGGGTATGTCTAGTTTAACGAAGAGAAGGACGAGGGGGGACATGATAGCAGTGCTCCAATATCTCAGGGGCTGCCACAAAGAAGAGGGAGTCAAGCTATTGTCCAAAGCGCCTGAGGGCAGGACAAGAAGCAACGGATGGAAACTAATCAAGGAGAGAAGCAACCTAGAACTAAGGAGAAACTTCCTGACAGTTAGAACAATTAACCAATGGAACAACCTGCCTCCAGAAGCAGTGAATGCTCCAACACTGGAAGTGTTTAAGAAGAGACTGGACAGCCATCTGTCCAAAATGGTGTAGGGTTTCCTGCCTGAGCAGGGGGTTGGACTCGATGACCTCGAAGGTCCTTTCCAACTTTATTATTATTATTATTATTATTATTATTATTATTATTATTATTATTATTATTATTATTATTATTATTATTATTATTATTATTATTATTATTATTATTATTATTATTATGAAGAAAAGTCTTAGAATTTTATATGTTAGAGATTATCTTATGTATATTTTATAAAAACAGTGTGAATTCATTATTCCTGGATTGTTCAATTAAATAATTTATCAAATTCCTCTTTCTTAATTTTGTGATGGAATTCTCATCTGATTTTTTTAAATGAAAATAACGTTAGAGAATAAGATAGAAAAAGTATGTGATGGAGAACACATTTCTCTTCCAGTTATCAGTGCTTTTTTTTTGTTACAGAACTCCCAGAACGCAGTTCAGGCACCTTTTTTTGGATGGAACCTTTTAGGGTAGGCAAGGCGGGTTGTATGACGTGTGTGAGTTCCAGCACCTTCTTTTTTTTAACAAAAAAGCACTGGAGGTGGTGTAGAGTGGTGATAATTCAATTTTCCACTAAGCCTAGACCAAATTGAAAGGAAGAAATTGGCTATCCCCTTCAAAGAATAATCCCTCCCTCCCTCCCTCCCTTCCTTCCTTTCCATGACAATTTCATTGTAACTGAAATAATAAGGAAGAAACTGACATTTGTTTATTCTCTTCAAAGAATTCTGTTAATTTTCTTTCTTGCTTCCTTCCTTCCTTTCCCTTCCTTCCTTCCTTCCTTCCTTCCTTCCTTCCTTCCTTCCTTCCTTCCTCTCTATCTTTCTCTTCTTTCTTTCTTTTTTCTTTTCTTTTCTTTTCTTTAGCTCCACCATTTTTTGCAAAAGGTCTCCTTTAATAACACCGCAGGGGAACATATTTCGTTTGGCTCTAATGGAGAATTAGTAACTGGATTTGATGTGTCCAATTGGCTGATATTCCCAAATAAGTCATTTCTAAGAGTTAAAGTTGGAAAAATTGAGCCTATGGCTACCCCAGACAATCTTCTCACCATTTCTACCAAGGGCATTATTTGGCCCCACAAGTTTAATCAGGTGTGTCTCATTTTTTGCTATTATGAAATCAGTCAGCTACTGACACATGTATGTATAAGTGTATGCATATATCAGATTTTTTTTTCTATTTTGGGTGTGATATGTATCAATTTATTGATTTTCTGTATCACCCATCTCACTAATACAGTGATTCTGGACACCTTACAATATAATAAAAAGTTAGAAAATACTAAAAAAAATAAAATTAGAGTAAAAATATTAAAAATTAAGAACCAATATGATGGAGTGAGTATTTTCCTAGGAGTGAGAATATTTTTCTATTATCAGCCACCCTCCAATATAGCAGTCTCCTGTTGGGGACCCAGGTCAAGCAGCAGAACTAAATTCTTAGGCTCTTCCAGAAAGCCAGGGATGTGGGGCAGACTTCACCTCTGATGGGAGAATATTCCATAGGGCAAGTCCACAGCAGAAAAGATTCCTCTCCCGGATCCTACCAGCTAAAATTCATTGACCAAAAGGATTTGAATTAGCTCTTTCCATTGGAACAAATGGAATGGCTTAATCTCATTGGGTAAGGCAGTTTCTCAGTTACCCTGGACCCATGCTATATAAAGGGATATAAAGGTCTATGAACATGAGTTATCATAAAATTTATTGAGACTGTTGGTTGAACAGTTTGTGGAACCTGAATTACAAGTGGAGTTCCAAGGCAATTCTATCCCAGTATACAAGATGTATACTAGTAAAAGAATGGAAATCTAGAAATTCTAGAAATCTATATAGGTTCAGAGATTGAAAATGAATGACTTATTGAAAGAGAATATTTTAAAAAGTGGGACATACATTGTTTATGATTTCATCTCATTAAAATTAAATTTTGAATTACCTCCCTTAAAACTGATCAAATAGTCAGCAGAAATTATATATTAAAAATATTTGTTCCTGAAAATTCCAGCCAGCCAGCTATTCTAATTCAAATATGCTAGTAGGGATGCATATTATTGATAAAAGTCATTTTAAAAAGGAGAGGACACTTTAAAAAAAATAAAAATAAATAACATACACTAATCAATTAGGGAAAGAATATGATGGAAAATAACTGGTTTGTGATCTTTTTCTACATTTGTTAGAGAAAATGCTGAATTTGATTTATAAATGATATCATATGCTTATTTATCTTAATGAGAGAATCATATTCCCCTAATTAATGATGATGTCAACAAAAGGGAACTTTTTTAAAATCATTGATAGGTGTATCCAAAGTAAAAATCTTTTGGAAAGGAGAATAAGGCTATGATCAATATTATATGCAAGGCATTTTTAGAGAAGAAAAAAAAATCCATTTTTTTTAAAAAAAAATCTGGTCCAAGCTTTGAACAAAAATGCAACCTTCACATAGCTGGTAATATCAGCCAGATTGAAAGTAACTCAATTTTGAATTCTGATTCCTGCCATCATATGCCACAGTTGTTAAACTAAAATATAGCCCATGAAAAAGTTAACACATTCAGCATATTAAAGAATATGGCATAACTGGTATAACTATATAATTTATTAATAAAGTTAAGATTACTCACAATTATTTAATATTCAATCATAATAAATTTGCTAATAAATTGTTATACTGTTTTTAAATGATTTTTTAAATTGATTCCGTTTATATATTTATTTTAATAAAATAAATTAAATAAAAATCTGTGGAATAAAAAAAGAATTTTAATACTAGGGCTTCAAATTCTTTAAAACTAATCAGCTTCAATGCTTATGTGACTGATTGGAGCCTACATTTCGGGCAGGTTTTTAATTTTAGAATGACAGAATTAATAATCTTATGTTAATTTATCTGAGACAGATTACTTCTCAAAATGCATGTCGTAGCGATGCAGGGGAATCTATGCAGACATTGAAAGCATATCAAAAAATACATTTTTCATGTGTATGTTGTCACAGATCCATATAAAATAAAGAATATAATATTAAAGAAACTGCATTTTAGTAAAATAAATCAGAATGTAGCCAAAATATGGTATATTGATACTCACAGTAACTGCATATTATACTAAATAGAGCACAGTCCTTAGCCTCTGATATTTCCAAATTGGCATTAAGTGTAGCATGCTCCATATTAGGCATATACAGATAGACTACGCTGAATGATAATAAGCTCCACACTGTAAAAAGTGATCTTACTTATCATAGATTCTATATGAACTTCACCTCATTGTACCAAGTACACAAATTGCTCTAAGATGAGTAGGAACTGAAAACAAGATTGGAATCTTAAGGAAAGTGTCTTTTAAGGGCTGCAGAATTAAAAACTGCCCCAAGCAGCTTCTAATACTGGTTTTCTCAGAACAGATTTTTACAATACAATGTTTGCCACAATCACATCATTAGTAATAGGTGAGAGATAAGGAGAGGTTGAGGGATTTGGTGGGGAATTTAAAGTGGAAACAAATCTGAAAAGTGGAATAGCAAGTTTCAGATTTGATGTAAAGGTTTTGAGTATTTGATAAAAAGTTATGATTTATAACAAAAAGTTATAAATCATGAAACATAACTTCTTTATGTGAAATAATTTTGATTTTATTTATCAACAGACATTACCTCTTTCCATCTGTAATGAGAAATGTCCCCTTGGCCATAGCAAGATAAAAGTGGAAGGGAAATTATCTTGCTGCTATGACTGTAAACGGTGTCCAGAAGGGAAGATAGCTGACCAAATGGGTAAGCAAAAGAATATATTGAATGTATTAATGATTTAATAAGCGTAAAAGGAAATTCATTTGTAGTAATATTGTAGTGCCTGGAAATCTTGAACTTTACCTCAGGTTGTATACAGTGGTGGGATTCAAATATGTGAATAACTGCTTCTCTGTGTGGATGCCACTTCTTTAAGTTCATTCTGGGTCTGGGCAACAAACAATTAGCTACCAGTTCCGCTGAAGTGGTGTGAACTGGCTGAAACCCACCACTGGTTGTATAGTTTAGTGATGAACATTTAAAACGTATTGTTTGGGCTTCCAGGGGAGTAATTGTGAACTGAAGATGGCTCCATGAAAAGAGAAATGACTGTGGTAGAATGAAAGCCAGAAAACAGACTGACTCTTCAATAATCCCTCTTCAGACAAGGAGAGGACTTGAGATCTCCCACAGAAGGTCTCTAGGCAGCTGCTCTTTGTGAGGAGACCACCAAACAGTGGTCTCCAAAAGGTTTAGTGCTGTGGTAGACAAGAGAAAACCTATCTTAATAATAATAATAATAATAATAATAATAATAATAATAATAATAATAATAATAATAATAATAATAATAATAATAATAATAATAATAATAATAATAATAATAATAATAATAAAAAAGTTGGAAGGGACCTTGGAGGTCATCTAGTCCAACCCCCTGCTCAGGCAAGAAACCCTATACCATTTCGGACAAATGGCTGTCCAGTTTGTTCTTCTTCTTTTTTTTAAACAAGTTTTATTGTTTTTTTCATTTTACAAACAAGTGCTTAAGAAACAACATGGTGGCCGGGCAGTCAATTGTCCACAAAACAAAGTCATATTCATAAAGTTCAAATTAAGTCATTAAAAACCTTTTCTTTTTTCCCTCTAATGACATATTATATTCAAATTGATATATTACAATGCAACTAAATCAATCATAGCAATCCTCAATAATCTTTCGTCTAAATAGATCTACAAATCCAAATCCTGTATTGAGTTTACCTATTTCACTTACTATGTTCCATATTTCTAATCTAAATACCTAGTTAACACTTCGGAGGTCTCCCCATAACCTTTTTCCTTAATATATTCAATAAGCATTTATTATATCATTTCATCCATTTTTCTTATTCCTCTTCCATTACAAGTAATTATCAATTCTAATAAGAAAAGAAAATATTAATTCAAATCAGAAAGGGAAAAAAAAGAAGAGAAAAAAACAAAAAAAACCCAAAGACAAGACAAAAAGAAAAGAGAAAAAATACTTTTCTATTTCTATTATTCTTTTTAATCTAACAATCAATCCCTCAATATCTATATCAAATTTCTTTAACGTCCTCCCAAAATTACTGTATCCAAAGCATATTAATACATAGACAAAACAAGTTATTATTAAGTTCAAACCTTAATTAGTTTTTATTCAATCTAATCTCTTATTTAACTGTTTTAAGCCATAAATCAATCCATATCTGATAAGCCTTTTAGATCCATTACCTAAAACCTTAAGTCACATCCTTAAATCTTATTCTAGGTTTCCTTTTATGCCAAATTGGTTTCCATAACAAGGCCTCTATATCAATGAACAAGTCACTCTTTATGCCTTGTAGAATCCTTTGAATCAACCCGAGATGTCCTCTTTTCTGTTGTAGAGGCCTAGCTCCTTTGTAGGTAGTCCCTTGTTGTTTTGAAAAGTCAAATCTCCACATTTGAAACTGTTGAATAGCCGACTCAGTTATATCCAACTTTGTAGATGATAGTTGTTTATCCAAGCTACCATAGTTCTCAGCTCGTTGTATTTGTCTGTCCATTTCTATTGGCTTTAAGGACGTAAGTGAATTACTTACAATCCTTTTTGGTTCCTCAGAAATCTCATCCGTACGCATATAAAGTAGAATAAAGTCTTCTTTACCTTTAGTTAGTCCCGCTTCTGTAATTTTTTGGTCTCTAGAAAGCTCAGATAAGGTCTGGGAGTCAATTTGTTGATTCAAGGCAGAATTTCTGTTTTTTATTTCCATAGTAAATTCTTTTATTTGCAAACGTATCTCATCAGTAGCTTCATAAAGTTTTTTCAGTATAAGTTTATAGTCAAGTTGAACCAAGGGTTGCTCCATTCCAAAAATGATTAGAAACAGTCTGTATCATTTAGTAGAGGCTATGTAGAAAATATTTAATCAATGTCCACTCCCACCAGTACAGCTGTTAATTTTCTTTGTATTTTTCCTTTTGTGGTAATCTGAAAGTCAAAATCAATCTGAGTCACCAGAAAAGGGGGAAAACTGCAATTTTAGCTTTTTCCACAAGGTGTCCTCAGCACAATGTAAAATCTTCTCCCACAGACCAAAAATCTCACAAACAAGATCAGGAGACACGGAGGAAAAAAAGCAACTCAAATCCATCAGCAGATTCAATATTAAAAAGTTTTCCAAGACCCCAAAGTGAAAAATAAAAATAAAAATAGAGGTAAAAAAAAGGTCACTTTAAATTAATTCAATCCATAAGCTTCTTTTTCCCAAACTCAACAACGCCGCCTTCTCAAAGCAGGGAAGTAATTTCAAAGGTGCTTTTTACAGACACAAAAAAAAGGAAAAATCAAGAGAGGGAAGGTAAAAAGTCTTACCCGGCTCAGCCATGGTGGTTCCTGTGCTTAGAAGTTCTTCTGACATCTGGTTTCAGCGGCTAGGTGAACGGCCATTTTACCGGCCGTTCTTTCCACTGTCGGCCCAAAGGAGCAAATCTCGGTCCCTGGAAGAAGCTGCTGCTCTCCCAAGGAAAACGAGGACCTCCTCACCGGTAGACGCCCCTCCAAGGCAGCTTTTCGACCCAATTAAGGGGTTTACCGGCAGCGGAGAATCAGCTGGTGAGGAGAGCAGTCTCCTCACACAGCTGCAAGCGCCGCCATCCGGAACTGGAAGTCCTGGTTCCAGTTTCTTCTTAAAAACTTCCAGTGTTGGAGCATTCACCACTTCTGGAGGCAGGTTGTTCCACTGGTTAATTGTTCTAACTGTCAGGAAGTTTCTCCTTATTTCTAGGTTGCTTCTCTCTTTGGTTAGTTTCCACCCGTTGCTTCTTGTCCTGCCTTCAGGCGCTTTGGAGAATAGCTTGACTCCCTCTTCTTTGTGGCAGCCACTGAGATGTTGGAACACTGCTATCATGTCCCCCCTCGTCCTTCTCTTCGTTAAACTAGACATACTCAATTTCAGCAACCGTTCCTTATATGTTTTAGCCTCCAGTCCCCTAATCATCTTTGTTGCTCTTCTCTGTACTCTTTCTAGAGTCTCAACATCTTTTTTACATCTTGGTGACAACACTGGATGCAGTATTACAAGTGTGGCCTTACCAAGGCATTGTAAAGTGGTATTAATACTTCATGTGATCTTGATTCTATCCCTCTGTTAATGCAGCCTAGCACTGTGTTGGCTTTTTTGGCAGCTGCAGCACACTGCTGGCTCATATTTCAATGTTTGTCACTAGGACTCCGAGATCCCTCTCACAGTTACTACTATTGAGCAAGGTATCCCCTATACTATACCTGTACGTTTGTTCAGATACTGGTTGGCACTTTAGAAGGGACACTAAATTTACAAACTTCCTTTCTAATCACTTTTGGAAATTTCTTCTTAACTGCCTTTTGACTATTAGAAATTTTTTGGATTGACAGGTTTTATAGCATTGAGTAAGTTAAAGGATATTTTTGAATGGTGGACCCTGATGCTAATTTTAATAGCATCTGCCTCTATAGATAGATTACATTTAAAAGATTTTATGGAAGAAGGCCAAGTTCTATTTCATACAACACAGATTGAGTTGAAAGTGCATTTAAAAGTGACAGGCTATAAGAATGAGATGGAAAATGATGGTACACTGGACATACGACAGCACCTTTTACTTTTACTTTTTATTCATTTATGTTTTATTAATTTGTATTGGTTTCTATGGTTGCAATAATAATTCTTAACTAAATAAATATAAAAAAGAAAAATCTGAATTAATTGTTCATGGTTCAGTGAAATATTGATCACAAAATCAGCATAATAAGCATAAATAGCATAATATTTCTTAAGCATCAGTAAGTTTCTCAAATTTCAATTGTGCCTTCTTAAGTCTCCTTGAAAAAATTATGAACAGTATTGAAGAATGCAGTACTTGTTGATAGACTATCCAGGATTCTTCCTTTGTATCTTCTTTTGATAGTAAAGGTAAATTGACAGTGGTAATTCTTTTCCCACAAGTATCTAGTTGGTTTTACATCCTATTCAATCCAGAGCAGTGAAAGCAGTTGAGGGATTTGGGATGCCGAGCCCTCCAGCTGAGTTTCTTCCTGTTTGGGGACCCTAAATGGGCCAGAAGCCACCCCGAAGAGGTGGCAATGAAGGAAGGTAGTGCCAGGGACCTAGGAGAGATGGCAGTCTCCCCGATCGGTCCAGGAGAAGCCTTCCAGAAACCAACAGGAGAAATGCTAGCTAACTCCATTGTCTAGCCCCAGCTGCAAGCAACAGATGTCAAAAGCTCTACTTTAAGCTGATTGTGAACAGCACGTTTGAAGCTGGGTAAGAATTGATTTTCTCTATCCCACTTATTTTCCTGAAGAGGAGAACTCCCAAGAAGCAAAAATAAACCTCTGAGAGTGAAAGGGGGAGGGTTCCCCCCACCTTTTTGGCTTTGGAAGAGGCGAATCTAACCCTTTAAGGAGGAAAAAGACTAGATTGAACTTAAAAATGATCCAATGCTGACACCTACTGGTGGATGAGGATTATGAAATCTCTGCCTGTGGCCTTCAAAGTTTTAATAAACACAGCTGTTTAGATAAAGTGAGACCTACAGAAACAGTGTATACTTCAGAAGAGGAAACATATGATAAGCTGCAACCATTGTCAAAGGACAATTATTTTAAACTACAAAGAAATACAGAACAACTTTGAAAGTATAAATCAACTTATCTCCAATTTAATTTTACTCCAAAAAAAAACTCTCAGGAGAATACAGCAGAGATGATTGAACATAAATCAGAGGATAAAAACTTAAAGATGGACTTCCACAAAATAAAAGAGTATGATTTAGTTCAAGTGGAAGAAAAGACAACTTATATTACAACACTACAAAGCAAATTTGAGGATAGGAGAAAGCACTGGATGGAGAGACAAAAAGTGACAAAAGAAGTGGAGACAAAAGGAAGGAAAAAGATTTCTAATAAAAAAGAGTGGGCAAATGACCCATGACAAAGACATTGATTTACTTTCTATATCTACAGCAATACCTATGATCATATGGGAAAACCTTTTGATTCAGCAAAGTACATTGATTAAGAAAGATTCTGGGCAAAGAAAAAAGATTAAGATGGAAACTAAGAAAATAGATGATGTGACATATCAGAGAGAATACTTAAAAAAAGCATGTGTTCGAATATGGTTAAAGAAATAGAAAAACTTTGGAATATACCACTCTAAGAGGGATGAAATGTTTTAGAATATTTAAATGTGACTGAATTTAAGAAAAGTATATAAAAATGTTTTGAATCAGAGTTAAGGGATTAGATGCCTAGATCTATTGAATGGAATGTCTAAAGATTAAATATATTCTTAACTATGGTTAAAAAGAATAAGAAATTTGAGGAAATAAATACATGTTAATCTAGGAGGGATATATATTCTAAGTAGTATGTTATTTCTTATGTTCCGTTGCTCTTGCTTTCTTTTTTTTTCAATATAAAATTTTTATTATTTTCCAAAAAAACAAAAAAAACATCACAAGTATTACACAATATTATATTATATCCCACCCACCCCCGGACTTCCCAAACCAAGTCCCAGGCTAATATTCAAATATAGGTAAACAAATATTAATATCTCTAACTCCACAAACTCTATTTATAAACAATCCATCTCCTCCAC
>NW_015386645.1:868596-870621 GCF_001527695.2 Protobothrops mucrosquamatus | reverse complement strand
ATTTTAAGTTCACTTTTCCTCAGACCAACACAAGTACGGGGAAAAACTCATTATCCAAGTTAGAGTAAAGTCCAATATAAAAAACAAACTTCCAAGGTTGGTTCGTCTGCTTACAAATAAAACTCACAGTTAACTTTAAGTTGCAGCAGTGGCGGCGGCTTCTAGCTTCGCCGAAGCGAAGGCGTCCTGGATCGCGGAGCCGTTGCTCTTGCTTTCTGTCCTTCTTTTTTCTTTTTTCTTCGTTTTTCTTTTTTTTCTTCTCTCTTTTTACTCTTTTATCTATTCTTTAAGAAATGTAAAAATGTGAGATGGCTTATATAGAAAAAATAGAATTAAATCTGTCAATGTAAATGTAACTAATTGTTGAGAAAATCTTCACTAGTAAAAATATTTAGAATTTGGTGGGAGAAATAAACTAAAATAAGGATTGTAACAGGATTGATGATAAGGCAACCCAAATGACTGAAAAGAAAAGAAATATTATACTAATACGATGATTATTGGAAAAATTATATACTTAATTGTCATTTATTAAAACAATAAGAATTGTATTAACTCAATGATGCAAAATAGGATGTTTTGAGGAAAGAGGAAATCAGCTAAAATTAATATATAGATTACAGATTGTCTCTAATTACGTTAAAAATTCAAATCCTGGGTAAAGCCATGCAATAAAAATATACAGAATTATTTCTGTATATGGTTGGTTGGTTGTTCGTACATCGATTTTGATGAAGACCTTGACATCTTATGGATTATGGGCCATCAACGGTGTGTCTGTAGATGGCTGATAAGACCGATGTTAGCACGGAATGTTCTGCCACATACTGAACTGTGGACACTATTGCTTCAGCATTTGCAGCTCTGGCTTTACAGAGTGCTTGCTTCTCTTGTGCCAAGATTGTCCTTCTGTGTTCATATGTCTGAAAACCCTGGTAAACCAGGGTATGCCATGTCGGTTGATCATGTGCCAAAAATTCCCAAGAGATGGTGTCGATATCCAGGGACTTGAGAGATGCTTTCAGCGTGTCTTTGTATCGCTTCTTTTGTCCCCCATGCAATCGCTTTCCTTGAGACAGCTCACCATAGAAGACCTGTTTAGGGATGCAATGGTCTGGCATCCTTACAACGTGGCCTGCCCAGCGCATCTGGGCTTTCATCAACAGAGTGTAAACTGATGATAGGCCTGCTCTGAAGAGGACATCTGTATCTGGTATCTTATCCTGCCACCGGATCCTCAGAATTCTGCGAAGGCAGGTCATGTGGAAGTAATTCAGTTGCCTAATGTGCCTCCTGTACACTGTCCAGGTCTCACTAGCATACATCAGGGTAGTTAGCACTGCTGCTTGGTAAACTTTAAGCTTAGTAGCAAGGCTTATTCCACGGCGGTCCCACACATTAGTCCGCAGTCTGCCAAATGCAGAACTTGCCTTGGCAATTCTATAGTTGACCTCGATGTCAATTGTCACTGCACGGGAGAGGGTACTACCAAGATACGTAAATTGGTCCACTGCTTGCAGCTTTTGTCCCTTCACTGTGATGGTAGGCTCTTGGTATTGGGCTTTTGGAACTGGCTGGTACATCACTTCAGTTTTCTTCGTGTTGATGAAGAGGCCAAAGTTGTCACAAGCGGCTGCGAATTTGTCCATGCTGGCTTGCATTTCCTGCTCTGATCCTGCATTAAGGGCACAGTCATCAGCAAAGAGAAGATCTCGTAGCACAGTCTCCTTTACCTTAGTGACAGCCTGGAGTCTTCACAGGTTGAACAATTTCCCATCGGTTCTGTACCTCAGATTGACTCCCACTGAGCTGTTCTGAAAGGCATCAGACAGCATGGCTGAAAACATCATGCTGAACAAGGTTGGTGCCAGCATGCAGCCTTGCTTAATGCCGTTTGTGACAGGGAAAGCCTCTGAGGCTTCACCATTGCTCAGAACATGAGCCGCTATGCCATCATGGAACTGCCGTACCATCAGAATAAATCTGTCAGGGCACCCAAACTTCGACATGCGCCATAATCCTTCA
>NW_015386645.1:834419-865998 GCF_001527695.2 Protobothrops mucrosquamatus | reverse complement strand
TCTCTTCATCGTTTTCATCAAACCAGTCCTGCTGCTTCCTATATGAAGGTCCAAGAACCTTAAGTGCAGAAGAGTGCAAGATGTCCCGGAAACATTCCCAGTCCTTCTCAGCATTTTCCTGTATTTGCAGCTCTGGGAGTTGATTGTCAAGATCTTTTACTAATGAAGCTACTACGTCGGGGTTTTCCAGTGTACTGACATTGATCTTTTTCATCACAACTCTGTTTCCCTGTGGATGATTCTTTGGCTTGATGTGAATATTTAGCTTGGAAATGATGAGTCTATGGTCAGTCCAACAGTCAGCACTCGGCATGGCCTTAGTTACTCTTACATCTTGCATGTCTTTCCTCCGCATGATGACATAATCAATGAGATGCCAGTGCCTGGAGCGTGGGTGCATCCAGGACATCTTTTTGCAAGTAGGCAGGCAGAAGATGGTATTAGTAATGACCAGATCATGAGCAGCACATATCTTCAATAGCAACAGGCCATTGCTATTACACATGCCAATTCCATTTTTACCAATAACACCATCCCAGGTAGAATGATCGGACCCCACTCTCGCGTTGAAATCGCCAAGTAAAATCAACCTATCGGTGCGTTTCACGGATGAAAGTAGGGCATCAAGATCTTCATAAAACTTGTCCTTTACTTCATCTGGATTTGTCATTGTAGGTGCATAGGCACTGATCAGTGTGGCTTGCTTTCCACTTAGTAGTGGGAGATGCAGTGTCATGAGTCGATCATTCACACCCTTAGGAAGACTGGCAAGTTGGCGGACAAGATGGTTCTTAACCGCTAAGCCAACTCCATACTCCCGACGTTGGTCACTGCTACGTCCACACCAAAAGAATGTGTAACCACCTCCTGTTTCTGTGAGCTGACCTTCATTGGCTAGACAAGTTTCACACAGGGCCACAATGTCAATGTTAAATCTTGCAAGTTCTCTGGCTACCAGAGCTGTTCTTCTTTCTGGGCGATCTGCTAATGGGTTGTCTTGAAGCGTACGTACGTTCCATGTTCCAATGATAAGTGGTAACACCTTGTATTTCATCTTAAGTTTTGTATTTCGACCGCATGAAGTGGGATCCCCTCCAACCGCAGTAGGCTGGACAGGGTTTGGAAGAAGCAACAATGTTTAGGGCACATTTTCTAGCCCCTTCCTCATACTACGGAGGTGAGCAGTGTGGTCCTAAAAAGGGCTGCTCAGTCACTCAGATAGACGCCGAATCCAGCTGTTGCTTCTAATGGTCATCAAGAAGCGACCATTAGACCTGAGCCGCCTGTGTGCAGGTCCACGTTCAAAGCTCCCAGTGATTCCACATTTGCTGCTTCACCGCTCGCCTATCACCACAGGACTTTAAGATTTGTGGGAGTTAGGGAAAGTCAAGATGTCAAAACTTGCGTGTGGATTGGATTAAAGTGAGGGAGAGGTGCGCATAGTCAGCCTCACTCTCTCTTCCCAGGTTCCATCTTGTTCCAATGGCAGGACAAAAGTCGAGACAGTTGGAGATGGGCTGGGCACAATGGTTGACCAGGGCATCTTTTGTGTCTTGCCGTGCTCTCAGCGTACCACGTCGCTTGCAGAAACTGTCTTCATGATCGTTGGTCCTATTTTAATAGGTCTCATCCACTCAATCCGCTAGAGTCTGTCTTCACATGCTTGGGATAGACAAATCCCTTGTTCACCGAATGTCAAAGACACAACAGCTACTCTCAACCTGGTTTGGCCAGCCTGACGAAGCTGTTGCCCGGGGTGTGGCCGCTGCACATTTTACAGCTACTAGGAGCCACAGGTGAAAGCTGAGTGTCAGGTGGGGACCAAAGGTGTACAGGCTCCCCTAAAAAAAGGGCATGACATGCCCTCCACCAGAGGTGTTACCCCTCCCTGAATACCCCATACACCCCATAATATATATACAGATTATAGAAATCAATTGTTAAGGAGTATTTTTACAAATGTAACCCAGACAACACACTGTTTACCAATTATTGAGTGACTTATGCTTTCTTTAAAAAATCAATAAAATATTATATATATATACAGGGCTTTTTTAGAGCCTCTTTTCCACCGCCTTGAGTTTGGACCGGTGCGGGAGTAGTTTGGGATCCTGGCGGGGAAATCTCTTGTCCTTACGTTCATTTTAAACCCTCCCCGATAAAGGCCATACCCTCCCCGATAAAGGCCACGCCGGCCGGGCCTTTTTCCACGGCCTTGCGCCAAGGCGGCGCAAGGCCGACTTTTTTTCGGGACAATATATATATATATATATATATATATATATATATATATATATATATGAGCAAAGGAGGCTGTAAACCTCAGGGCTTATTGAAAATGAGCACTGCAGCAGATCATAGATTGCATTGTAAATTACTTTAAGAAAAAAATATACAAATCCCCATGTAAGTCATTATACCTTGGTGTATCTCATCTGTGATATCCATGCTTAAAAACAATAATGTTTTTATGACCTGTCCCAAAGATGATTTTTCATGGGGCAACCATGAAACCACTTCTCATCCAAGAAGTGAAACGTCTTCAAAGAAAAATAAAAAAAATTCCAGTTGCCTCGTGAAAAACCATCTTTGGGATAACTATGACTTGGATTACTGAGAATCTCCATAGACATGTTTATGACCTGATTTGTTTTTCTTTCTTTTTTCTTAGACTTAGATGATTGTTTGGCATGTCCAGAAGATCAATATCCAAACAAAGATCAGGATAGTTGCCTTCAAAAAATTGTAATTTATTTGTCCTACCAAGAGCCTATGGGCAGTTCTTTGGTAATTATTGCAGTCTTCTTTTCTGTGATGGCAGCTTTGGTATTGGGGATCTTCATTAAAAACCAGGACACTCCCATTGTCAAAGCCAACAACAGAAACCTCACCTACATTCTTCTCATTGCTCTCATCCTCTCCTTCCTTTGTACTTTGCTCTTCATTGGGCAACCTGACCAAGTGAAATGTCCCATAAGACAAACAGCTTTTGGCCTCATCTTCTCTATAGCTCTTTCTTGTATATTGGGGAAAACTACCATTGTTGTTCTTGCTTTCATGGCCACCAAGCCAGCCTCCAAAATGAGGAAATGGGTGGGGAAAGGACTGGCTATCTCTATTGTCCTATCTTGCTCCCTGACACAATTCTCCATTTGTGTAGTGTGGTTGGCAACTTTTCCCCCATTTCCAGATTCCGACATGCACTCAATGGCTGAAGAAATTGTCCTGCAATGTAATGAAGGTTCAACCACTATGTTTTATACTGTCCTCGGATTTATGGGATTCTTGACTGCTGTCAGCTTTACGGTGGCCTTCCTAGCTAGGAACTTACCTGACAGCTTCAATGAAGCCAAATTTATTACCTTCAGCATGTTGGTTTTTTGCAGTGTCTGGATATTATTTGTTCCTACCTATCTGAGCACCAAGGGGAAATATATGGTGGCTGTGGAGATCTTCTCCATTTTGGCTTCAGCAGCTGGATTACTGGTCTGCATCTTTTCCCCAAAATGCTATATCATTATTCTGAGGCCTGATTTGAATACAAAGGAGCAACTAACAAAGAAATAAAATTAAATTTTTAGCTAACAATATGAATGAAGTCTGGCTTGTGACTTCCAATCTTTCATATTTTTGTAGTGCTTGGGTCTTCTGTACTGTGTCATATTGGAACACCAAATTAATATACATGATGGTAACCATGACATGTCTTCTGAGTCATTTCATGAACCTAGACATCTGCTCTTAATCTGTTCTTTCAAAAATTAGATGATATTGCTGAACACTTATATGAATAAAATAAAATAAAGGGGGAATTCAAATCTCTGGGTCATTTTATAATGTGAAAATGATCCCTCCAAATCACAAGACATTGGCTTTATACTTCTTCTTTGAACTATCCAAGGAACTGAAACAGCAACATTTCGCTGTTGGGCAAGCTTCCATGCCATCTGTCTTTCTTTCCTCTCACTTCGCCTCTTTTTAACCTCACACCCCACCTTCTGTAAGGGAAGGCAAAAGGCTTGCTCAAACTCTCGTGAAAGATGGCCTCCAGGTTTATGTGTTTCCCACCACCGCCATCAACTTCTGCCACCACATGGTCCAACTCAGCCAATCAAGCCACACTCTGGCTGTGGTGCTCCAGCGCCTTATGACTTCTCCTAGAGGAGGCAGACAGTGCTGGAGGGGACCCTGCTCACACCATACTACCAGTGGGGCATTTTCAAAAGCAAATGAGGATAGGAAGGGCAACAATAGAAAAATAGCACAACTTTGGAAAATCCGTTGAAAAATGGTGCCAGAAAAGCCATCTATCTATCTATCTATCTATCTATCTATCTATCTATCTGTCTGTCTGTCTGTCTGTCTGTCTGTCTGTCTGTCTGTCTGTCTGTCTGTCTGTCTGTCTGTCTGTCTATCTATCATCTATCATCTATCATCTATCATCTATCATCTATCATCTATCATCTATCATCTATCATCTATCATCTATCATCTATCATCTATCATCTATCATCTATCATCTATCATCTATCATCTATCATCTATCATCTATCATCTATCATCTATCATCTATCTGGAGAAAACCCTAACCCCTTAAATTCCTTCAAACCTATGCAAACAATTCTGGGATGAAAAGTAATTTAGGAATCCAGCTAGTGTCCCTATGATATCCATAAATACCACTGTGCAAATGCTGCAAACATTGGTCACTCTGAGTTACATTTGATGGGAAAGGACATGGGTACATTTTTTATTCTTACTCTTTGACACCATGACAGATATTGTAAGTTGTCTCTTTTTTTGTAAATGAAGAATCCCAATAGAGAGAGAAATCAGAAAGTTAGAAAATATAGAAACAACCATTGTGACTAAAGAGACCTTTCAATATCTAGAGAGCTAATTAAAAGATAGATAGATAGAGGTGATAGTTAGATAGACAGACAGACAGACAGACAGACAGACAGACAGACAGATTATAGACATGCATAAGTTTGTCATTGGATGATGTCAAATTTGAAATCAACAAATTTGCAGATGACACTAATCTGGCAGGAATAACTAACACCCTAGAAGACAAGCTCAGGATCCAAAAGAATCTTGACAGACTTGAACAATGGGCCCTATCCAACAAAATGAATTTTAATGTGGAGAAAAGCAAAGTTTTACATTTAGGCAGGAAAAACCAAAGGTATAAATATAAATTATGGAAACCTTTCCCCTCTGAGGTGAGGTCAGCTCCATCCCTCCTTATTTTCTGAAGGTTTTTCAAGACCTGGCTTTGTCATCCGGCCTATAGGTCTCTGGCAACCAGTGATGTCTTGTGGTGGCTCTGTTGTACATGGTTGGTTTTATATGACCCATGGTTGACATGTTTATTGTATTTATGCTATTTTTGTGGTATGCACATCTTAACTCATTGAGTCATACAATGACTTCACCATTATTTCCCACGTTCAAATCATTTATGATCTCAAACATTCATATTATTCAGCCATTCTTCAGAGCAGAAACTGCAATAAGCAAAGGAGTGACAAAATGACTGCAAAACTCCTGTTCTTCTTAAACTATGTTTTAAATCAAGAAAGTTTGGAATCTGGTTGTAGATATGTATCTGCCCAACATGGTAGCATCTTTAAAAAAGTATCTCAAAAGTTTCTTCTTTAGTACATATGATGCTGCCCCCTTTTTCTGCTTCATGTATAAGTTTTAAAAGTTCAAAATATTATAGCAGTCCTGCAAATATAAAATCACATATTTCCTTTTGACTTTTTTCAAAGAAAGTACTATTGCAAGTAAGTTATTATGTTCTAAGTAATTACCAAACTAAGTATTGTTATCATTATGTCTCAGGGGAATCCAAGTAAACATGAAAAAAAACTATGAGTACATGTTAAAAAAATTGCATTACATTAATATCAGCTCAGAAATACAGAATTACTAGTAGGGAGAATAATAAAGATGCACAATTAATTTGTGATAATTCATTTTAGATAAAGTTCCTAAGAGGTTGGTGGATTATGACACAGCCCAGCCACTGAATGGTGAAATTGGAGCAACACTTTGACACCTATAATGACTGTATTTTATATTGAGTTATTTCTGTTTAGAATACTGGTTTTATTCTTGTTTCCTAAGACAATGTGGAATTCTCCTATTCACACCTGCAACCTCAGAGATCCTGTTCCAATTGTTCACAAGTATTATCAGTCTGGAGACTTAATCATTGCTGCTATCATATATCAGGTCTTCTTTCTTTCAAATGAGATTACTTTTCAAAGTGTTCCTTCTCGTGATGTACTTGATCAGTACCTGTAGGTATGCAAGAAATATATGATTAATAGGTTTCCCTCACCCTCAAACTCAACTGCATCATCACCTAAATACTGTGTTTTACTTCTTTTCTTTATTTTTTCATTTTTCTACTCAAATGTAAAATGGTTACCATATTGCACTAATCTTCATAAATGTATATATTCTAGAGCAGCGGCCCCCAACCTTTTGGGCATCAGGGATCAGTTCCATGGAAAGAAGTTTTTTCACGGACTGGAGGGGGCCTGATTTCTCATGCTGCCTACATCCTACGGATGGGGCTTCACTTGTTTTCATGGACCGGTTGCTGGCAAGCCGTGGACCTGTGTCGGTTCACAGACTAGGAGTTGGGGACCCTTGTTCTAGAGCTCAGAGAAACCTAGCTTTCTCTAATACTGCAGAATGACTTTGAGACATTTTTAAGAAGAAGATACTTAAGAAGAGAAGGGATTGGTCTACAAATGTCTCAGCTTAATGTTAGATACCCCTCCTCACATCAATGCATCCCAATCCACAAAAACTAGGGCTATAGATTGCTAAAGACCACATTCCATATGTCGTGGCAACAATAAGTATTTTAGATGATTATGAATATATAAACTATTCAAATGTAGCCCCTGTCTGAATTTGAATAAGAAATATATTGACATAATTTATTAATCTTACTGAAGGTACTTGACTCATAATTACCAACACACTTTGGCTCTGGCATTTGCTGTAAAAGAGATCAATGAACATACTGGAATTTTACCCAACATTACCCTTGGTTTCCAAATTGCAACTGACAATCATGAGGAAATTACAACTTATCATTTAGCAATGGAATTTCTATCTACAAAAGATAAATTTATCCCCAACTACAAATGTAATGACCAGACCAACACAGTAGCTGTCATTGGAGGACCCCGTTCTAAGACCTGTCTCAACATGGCAACCAGTCTGTGCAACTACAAATTTCCCCAGGTGAGATATAAATATGGAGCAAGATGGTAAGTTCACTTCCTCTTTAATGACTTCAAGTATCAGATCTTCATGATAACTCTCTTTACAAGTATCCTAGAAGCCTGAAATATTGGAGGTAAGAAGGGGTCAAACTTATGAAAAGGAAATCACCAAAATTGCTACACTATTTTGCTCAATGAATTACCATATACTTCCAGATGTTAAGCTGTAAAACTGTAGCATTAAAGTTTTTTTTTTCTGTAGTGCACTCAAGCACAGAAATTTTGATTAAAGAAACATATGTGCACGTTGTTCTTTAGAATAATTCATTTTTGCTTTTATTTTCTTATTCCCATTTAGATCACATATGGTTCAGCTCCATTGATGAATGATGAAATAGCAGCATTGTTTGTCAAATGGATGTTTCCTGATGAGATGCACCAGTATAATGGAATACTACACTTACTGTTGCATTTTGGATGGACCTGGGTTGGGAAAGTTTGCTTTGTTGAGGAAGATAAAGAGAGGTTCATTCAGAATAGTCTTTCCATGTTTACAGAGAGAGGAATCTGCTTTGACTTTATAGAGAGTATCCCTCAAATAATGTATGGTGATTTAGCTGCTGAAATGGTGGAGGAGGCAGATAAATTATACAAAGTCATCATGAGGAGTACAGTCATTGCAGTGATCTTGAATGCTGAAATTACAGGCCTGGTGGCTTTGAGACTAATGATCTATGCTTTAGATTCTGACAATATTCCAAAGGAGAGAAAAGCCAAAGTTTGGATCATGACAGCCCAGATGGAATTCACCTCCCTTCTTGTGCAAAGAGAATTGCCCATTGATTTTCTCCATGGTGCTCTTTCATTTGCAATTCAGTCAAAGGAACTGATGGGGTTTCGAGAATTTATACAGAAGAGAAACCCAAACACAGAAAATGAAGATGGCTTTATTAGAGATTTTTGGAAAGATGCATTTGAATGCTCATTCTCCAGTGATATTACTGATAGGAACACTGACAGGACCTGCACTGGGGAAGAGAAGCTGGAGTCTCTTTCTCAATCTATATTTGAAATGAGCATGACTGGCCACAGCTACAGCATCTACAATGCAGTCTATGCTGTGGCACATGCTCTAAGGCAATTGCATTCCTCCAAATTCAAAGATGGTCAAAGAGTTGATGAGAGGAGACGGAAGCTCTTTCTTCAATCACTATGGCAGGTAATTTTGGCTAATGCAAAATTCAGGAAGGTTACCAAGTAATTTGTTTAATACCAGAAGAACAATCAGGGAGAAGTTGTTTTCTTAAAATAGCTGAAGGCTTGCTCACCTTAATTAATCATGGTGTATGTTTGTGTGTGTGTGTATGTATATATTATCCATGTATATATGTATGTGTGTTTAATGCACATTTGACAAACTGATGTGTTAAACCTTGGCAGCTACTTGGGTAGCAATAGCATTTCACTTGTCTTAATTTTGGTGAGATTAAGATTTAAAAGGAAAAACTTTTCTAAGCAATTATCGATGGGCTCATGCATTTTTATTCCTAGAGAAATGTAAATTACATGTCTGGATCCATTGGACAGCTTTCCTGATTTTTGGTAGAGTACAATCTCTTAGCTACTATGATTTTCCAGGTTTCCATGTAAATTTTAATACTATTCCTTACCTCCATTCTCTCAGCATAAAATTCTCATCCTAAGGCAAGATGAAAAGAGACGAAGGACAATTTTTGCGGAAATAAGTAATATTAATTATGGTAATAGCGCATTTGCCAATGAACTGTATAAAGTTCATTTTTTAATTATATTTTTGAATTTATTAAAGACCATCTTTATTTGGAAGAAAAGTCTTAGAATTTTATATGTTAAAGCTTATCTTATGTACATTTTATAAAAAAACAGTGTGAATTCATTATTCCTGGATTATTCAATTAAATAATCTATCAAATTCCTCTTTCTTAGTTTTGTGATGGAATTCTCATCTGATTTTTTTTAATGAAAATAATGTTAGAGAAAAAGATAGAAAAAGTGTGCAATGGAGAACACATTTCTCTTCCAGTTATCAGGGCATTTTTTTGTCATAGAACGCCCAGAACGGAGTTCAGGCACCTTTTTTTGCATGGAATCTTGTAGGGTAGGCAAGGCAGGTTGTATGAGGTGAGTTCCAGCACCTTTTTTTTTTTTAACAAAAAAAGCACTGGAGGTGGTGTAGAGTGGTGATAATTAAATTTTCCACTAAGCCTAAACCAAATTGAAAGGAAGAAACTTCAAAGAATAATCCCTCCCTCCCTCCCTCCCTTCCTTCCTTTCCATGAAAATTTTATCGTAACTGAAATAATAAAGAAGAAACTGACATTTGTTTATTCTCTTCAAAGAATAATTAATTTATTAATAATGTTAATTTTATTTTCTTCCTTCCTTCCTTCCTTCCTTCCTTCCTTCCTTCCTTCCTTCCTTCCTTCCTTCCTTCCTTCCTTCCTTCCTTCCTTCCTTTCCCTTCCTTCCTTCCTTCCTTCCTTCCTTCCTTCCTTTCTTTTCTTTCTTTTCTTTTCTTTTCTTTTCTTTAGCTCCACCATTTTTTACAACAGGTCTCCTTTAATAACACTGCAGGGGAACATATTTCTTTTGGCTCTAATGGAGAATTAGTAACTGGATTTGATGTTTCCAATTGGCTGATATTCCCAAATAAGTCATTTCTAAGAGTTAAAGTTGGAAAAATTGAGTCTATGGCTACCCCGGACAATCTTCTCACCATTTCTACCAAGGGCATTATTTGGCCCCACAAGTTTAATCAGGTGTGTCTCAATTTTCGCTATTATGAAATCAGTCAGCTACTGACACATGTATGTATAAGTGTACACAAATGTCAGATTATTTTTTTCCTTTTGGGTGTGATATGTATTAATTTATTGATTTTCTGTATCACCCATCTCACTAATACAGTGACTCTGGACACCTTACAATATAATAAAAAGTTAGAAAATACTAAAAATAAAATAAAATTAGAATAAACATATTAAAAATTAAGAACCAATATGATGGAGTGAGTATTTTCCTAGGAGTGAGAATATTTTTCTATTATCAGCCACCCTCCAATATAGCAGTCTCCTGTTGGGGACCCAGGTCAAGCAGCAGAGCTAAATTCTTAGGCTCTTCCAGAAGGCCAGGAATGTGGGGCAGACTTCACCTCTGATGGGAGAATATTCCATAGGGCAAGTCCACAGCAGAAACGATTCTTCTCCTGGATCCTACTAGCTAAAATCCATTGACCAAAAGGATTTGAAGTAGCTGTTTCCATTGGAACAAGTGGAATGGCTTAATCTCATTGGGTAAGGCAGTTTCTCAGTTACCCTGGACCTATGCTATATAAAGGGATAGAAAGGTCTATGAATATAAGTTATCACAAAATTTATTGAGACTGTTGGTTGAACAGTTTGTGGAACCTGAATTACAAGTAGAGTTCCAAGGCAATTCTATCCCAGTATACAAGATGTATACTAGTAAAAGAATGGAAATCTAGAAATTCTAGACATCTAGAAATCTATATAGGTTCAGAGATTGAAAATGAACGACTTATTTTAAAAAGTGGGACATACATTGTTTATGATTTCATCTCATTAAAATTAAATTTTGAATTACCTCCCCTAAAACTGATCAAATAGTCAGCAGAAATTATATATTAAAAATATTTGTTCCTGAAAATTCCAGCCAGCCAGCTATTCTAATTCAAATATGCTAATAGGAATGCATACTATTGATAAAAGTCATTTTAAAAAGGAGAGGACATATTTTTTTAAAAATAATAACATACACTAATCAATTAGGGAAAGAATATGATGGAAAATAACTGGTTTGTGATCTTTTTCTACATTTGTTAGAGAAAATGCTGAATTTGATTTATAAATGATATCATATGCTTATTTATCTTAATCAGAGAATCATATCCCCCAAATTAATGATGATGTCAACAAAAGGGAACTTTTTTTTAATGTATTCAAAGTAAAAATCTTTTGGAAAGGAGAATAAGGCTATGATCAATATTATATGCAAGGCATTTTTAGAGAAGAAAAAAAATCGATTTTTTAAAAAAAATCTGGTCCACGCTTCGAACAAAAATGCAACCTTCACATAGCTGGTAATATCAGCCAGATGGAAAGTAACTCAATTTTGAATTCTGATTCCTGCCATATGCCACAGTTGTTAAACTAAAATATAGCCCATGAAAAAGTTAACACATTCAGCATATTAAAGAATATGGCATAACTGGTATAACTATATAATTTATTAATAAAGTTAAGATTACTCACAATTATTTAATATTCCAATCATATAATAAATTTGCTAATAAATTGTTATACTGTTTTTAAATGATTTTTTAAATTGATTCAGTTTATATATTTATTTTAATAAAATAAATTAAATAAAAATCTGTGGAATAAAAAAAGAATTTTAATACTAGGGCTTCAAATTCTTTAAAACTAATCAGCTTCAATGCTTATGTGACTGATTGGAGCCTACTGTACATTTCAGGCAGGTTTTTAATTTTAGAATGACAGAATTAATAATCTTATGTTAATTTATCTGAGACAGATTACTTCTCAAAATGCATGTCGTAGCGATGCAGGGGAATCTATGCAGACATTGAAAGCATATCAAAGAATACATTTTTCATGTGTATGTTGTCACAGATCCATATAAAATAATGAATATAATATTAAAGAAACTGCATTTTAGTAAAATAAATCAGAATGTAGCCAAAAGATGGTATATTGATACTCACAGTAACTGCATATTATACTAAATAGAGCACAGTCCTTAGCCTCTGATATTTCCAAATTGGCATTAAGTGTAACATGCTCCATATTAGGCATATACAGATAGGCTACGCTGAATGATAATAAGATCCACTTACTGTATAAAGTGATTTTATTTATCATAGATTCTATATGAACTTCACCTCATTGTACCAAGTACACAAATTGGTCTAAGATGAGTAGGAACTGAAAACAAGATTGGAATTTTAAGGAAAGTGTCTTTTAAGGGCTGCAGAATTAAAAACTGCCCCAAGCAGCTTCTGGTACTGGTTTTCTCAGAACAGATTTTTACAATACAATGTTTGCCACAATCACACCATTAGTAATAGGTGAGAGATAAGGAGAAATTGAGGGATTTGGTGGGGAATTTAAAGCGGAAACAAATCTGAAAAGTGAAACAGCAAGTTTCAGATTTGATGTAAAGGTTTTGAGTATTTGATCAAAAGTTATGATTTATAACAAAAAGTTATAAATCATGAAACATAACTTCTTTATGTGAAAGAATTTTGATTTTATTTATCAACAGACATTACCTCTTTCCATCTGTAATGAGAAATGTCCCCTTGGCCATAGCAAGATAAAAGTGGAAGGGAAATTATCTTGCTGCTATGACTGTAAACGGTGTCCAGAAGGGAAGATAGCTGACCAAATAGGTAAGCAAAGGAATATATTGAATGTATCAATAATTTAATAAGTGTAAATGGAAATTCATTTGTAATAATATTGTAGTGCCTGGAAATCTTGAACTTTACCTCAGGTTGTATACAGTGGTGGGATTCAAATATGTGAATAACTGGTTCTCTGTGTGGATGTCACTTCCGTAAGTACATTCTGGGCCTGGGCAACAAACAATTAGCTACCAGATCTGCCAAAGTGGTGTGAACTGGCTGAAACCCACCACTGGTTGCATAGTTTAGTGATGAACATTTAAAACGTATTGTTGGGGCTTCCAGGGAAGTAATTGTGAACTGAAGATGACTCCATGAAAAGAGAAATGACTGTGGTAGAATGAAAGCCAGGAAACAGACTGACTCTTCAATAATTCCTCTTCAGACAAGGAGAGGACTTGAGATCTCCCATAGAAGGTCTCCAGACAGCTGCTCCTTGTGAGGAGACCACCAAAAAGTGGTCTCCAAAAGGTTTAGTGCTGTGGTAGACAAGAGAAAACCTATCTTGCTCAGATACTGGTTGGCACTTTAGAAGGGACATTAAATTTGCAAACTTCTTTTCTAATCACTTTTGGAAATTTCTTGTTAACTCCTTTTTGGCTGTTATAAATTTTTTGAATTGACAGGTTTTGCAGCATTGAGTAAGTTAAAGGATATTTTTGAATGGTGGACCCTGATGCTAATTTTAATAGCATCTGCCTCTATAGATAGATTACACTTAAAAGATTTTATGGAAAAAGGCCAAGTTCTATTTCATACAACACAGATTGAGTTGAAAGTGCATTTAAAAGTGACAGGCTACAAGAATGAGATGGAAAATGATGGTATACTGGATATACGACAGCACCTTTTACTTTTTACTTTTATTCATTTGTGTTTTATTAATTTGTATTGGTTTCTATGGTTGCAATAATAATTCTTAACTAAATTAATATAAAAAAGGAAAATCTGAATTAATTGTTCATGGTTCAGTGAAATATTGATCACAAAATCAGCACAATAAGCATAAACAGCATAATATTTCTTAAGCATCAGTAAGTTTCTCAAATTTCAATTGTGCCTTCTTAAGTCTCTTTGAAAAAATTATGAACAGTATTGAAGAAAGCAATACTAGTTGATAGACTATCCAGGATTCTTCCTTTGTATCTTCTTTTGATAGTAAAGGTAAATTGACATACTTTTCCCACAAGTATCTAGTTGGTTTTACATCCTATTCAATCCAGATATATATGATTGCTTTATTTGATTGACAAACATATAGAACTTAAACCATTGCCATTTTCATATAATGATTTTAGGTGAATGACATCTACCAATAAAATCGGAATAAAAATAACATCCTCCCTACTAGGCCAATGTTCATCCAATAGATACCAATGGTTGGAGAAGAGCCAAGTTCCACAAGTACCTTGGCTGCAATACAGAACTTTAAAGTGACAATTGTCACCTTAAAGTGTACCCAGAAAGCAACTGGGGCCAGAGCAGCTCACACAGCAGTAAGGTAACTGAGGTGAATGTTGTAGTACCCAGAAGTGCTTTGCAGCTGCATTCTGGACTAATTGCATATTCCAGATAGTCTTTAAGGGCAGTCTCATTGCAACAATTCAATTAAGCGGTATGATGAGAAGTTGGGTAAATCTTGAGAGAGTGAGGGAAGAGCTCTACCAGGGCAATGATCAGATAAAAGAAAGCTGTGTCCAAGATAGACTGCTAGATTTTGGTCAGTCTTTCAAGATAGACTATATTAGGAAACCAAACTCATGCAGGCCATACTATTTTCAGAATAAGGTTATAGTAATGGAATCCTGCACATCTAAATGTGCTTCTCTCCTTGCTCCATTTATTTTCATGAGAACTAGGGAGGGCCTTATGTAAGATGCTTATACTATCACCCCAGATTCAACTTTCTTTTATATGGTAGTGGCTCTTCCTCCTGACACTCAAGATCAATCCTTCTGTCCATTACATGAAGTGAATAAGAGCAGAGGAAGCTGTAAACCTTAGGGCTTATTGAAAATGAGCACTGCAGCAGATTATAGATTGTATTATAAATTACTTTAAGAAAAAATATCTAAATCCCCATGTAAGTCATTATACTTTGGTGTATCTCATCTGTGATATCCATGCTTAAAAACAATAATGTTTTTATGATCTGTCCCAAAGATGCTTTTTCTTAGGGCAACCAGACTTTCTTGTCTTTCTTTGAAGACATTTCTCTTCTCTTCCAAGAAGTGAAACGTCTTCAGAGAAAAACAAAAAAAATCCAGTTGCCTCGTGAAAAAGCATCTTTGGGATAACTATGACCTGGATTACTGAGAATCTCCATAGACATGTTTATGACCTGATTTGTTTTTCTTTCTTTTTTCTTAGACTTAGATGATTGTTTGACATGTCCAGAAGATCAATATCCAAACAAAGATCAGGATAGTTGCCTTCAAAAAATTGTAATTTATTTGTCCTACCAAGAGCCTATGGGCAGTTCTTTGGTAATTATTGCAGTCTTCTTTTCTGTGATGGCAGTTTTGGTATTGGGGATCTTCATTAAAAACCAGGACACTCCCATTGTCAAAGCCAACAACAGAAACCTCACCTACATTCTTCTCATTGCTCTCATCCTCTCCTTCCTTTGCACTTTGCTCTTCATTGGGCAACCTGACCAAGTGAAATGTCCCATGAGACAAACAGCTTTTGGCCTCATCTTCTCTGTAGCTCTTTCTTGTATATTGGGGAAAACTACCATTGTTGTTCTTGCTTTCATGGCCACCAAGCCAGCCTCCAAAATGAGAAAATGGGTGGGGAAAGG
The DNA here is from genome assembly GCF_001527695.2 of Protobothrops mucrosquamatus. Lineage (NCBI taxonomy): Eukaryota > Metazoa > Chordata > Lepidosauria > Squamata > Viperidae > Protobothrops > Protobothrops mucrosquamatus. Next base: position 850,457 of record NW_015386645.1, on the reverse strand, counting down.
ACTGGCTATCTCTATTGTCCTATCTTGCTCTCTGATACAATTCTCCATTTGTGTAGTGTGGTTGGCAACTTTTCCCTCATTTCCAGATTCAGACATGCACTCAATGGCTGAAGAAATTGTCCTGCAATGTAATGAAGGTTCAACCACTATGTTTTATACTGTTCTTGGATTTATGGGGTTTTTGACTGCTGTCAGCTTTACGGTGGCCTTCCTAGCTAGGAACTTACCTGACAGCTTCAATGAAGCCAAATTTATTACCTTCAGCATGTTGGTTTTTTGCAGTGTCTGGATATTATTTGTTCCTACCTATCTGAGCACCAAGGGGAAATATATGGTGGCTGTGGAGATCTTCTCCATATTGGCTTCAGCAGTTGGATTACTGGTCTGCATCTTTTCCCCAAAATGCTATATCATTATTCTGAGGCCTGATTTGAATACAAAGGAGCAACTAACAAAGAAATAAAATTGAATTTTTAGTAACAATGTGAATGAAGTCTGGTTTGTGAGTTCCAATTTTTCATATTTTTGTAGTGCTTGGGTCTTCTGTACTGTGTCATATTGGAACACCAAATTAATATACATGATGGTAACTATGACATGTCTTCTGAGTCATTTCATGAACCTAGACATTTGCTCTGAATCTGTTCTTTCAAAAATTAGATAATATTGCTGAACACTCATATAAATAAAATAAAATCAAGGGAGAATTCAAATTTCTGGGTCATTTTATAATGTGAAAACAATGTTATTGGTGTCCTCCAGCACATAAACTTTATACTTCTACAAGGGGAGGGGAGTTGCGGTGTCTGTCTGCATTTTGGAAAATCAGGTGTAGCTTGGCAGAAAGGCTTTTCATCTCTATTTTCCTCATACAATCAAACATTCCACAGAACTTTACTCACAGACATCCAAGCAGGTGTTTCATCTTCTTGTGATAAGTGAGAAATACCCTGGTATTTTCAAGATGTGCTGACATCCAGAGGCAGGCAAACCACACTGTAAGTTTACAAAAGCAAATGCTAAGAAACAATGAGGAGAATTGTAGGGGAAAGGTGATAACAAGCCTACAGACAGGGAAATGAAAGTGACATCTGGAGATTGGCAGCAATTGCAAGCAGACAAGAGGATTATTACACAACTGCCAGGACCTTAAGCTACATTGAGCATCATGCCATGGTAAGAGTCCTGCCTGATATGCACTTTGCTTGGAGTTCTGCAGCAACTAACAAAATGCAAGAACTTTTGGGAAAAGACAATGTTGCATGCTACTGTATAGACTTCCTTGGAAAGCCTCATTCTGATAATTCAGAATTGCTTCTAATATTCCTCATTATACTAGATTCACATGATATTGGGAGGGGAGCAAATAGAACAGGGCCAACACAGGGAAGACCTTTTGCTTTCCTCTAATATGGCTGCTTATTTCTTTCTCTTTTGTCTCCATTGTATTCCCCTAGTTCTCCTTTTTCTAAACCTCCCAGCATTGAAGAGCTACATTTCTTTATGGCAGAAGTAGCAATAGGACTAAAGTTGAAGCCTGGGGGTGGTAGCAGCTGGCTGAGAGTGCTGAAGGCCCCAGACCTCTACTTAGCCCCAGCAGTTTTCCTTGGACAGGTTGAACCAGTTAAGGGTTTTATGATTTCTGTGGCTTTGTACCACACTGCAGCATCTGCCAATTCATTTGTGCCCCATTCCAATCCTCCCAGGTCGTTCCCCACCACCCCGAGAAACCCTTGCACCATTTACCTGGGACTCTGATACATAGGACTTAATGACAACTGTCAGAAAAAAATGCAATACAATTGCATACAATGGCCTGGGTATTTTATTATTACTTTATTAATGTGAGCTACTAAGATGAATAAAGTAGAGATTTTTTCCAAAGATTTGTTTTAGATCTGTTACTTTGATTTTTCAGATGAAGGCTAATTGAAATGCTGTTACAGAAAGAAACAATAGTAGTGGACTGTAAAGAGAAATTAAAAGAGTAAAATAGTCCGGATAAAGGCAAAAATGTAAGAATGATTTGGGATGCAAGGAGCTAACCATAGAATTTTACAAAGTGAAAATATTAAGGGGTAACATGAATGCATTACCTACCATTTAAACCTCTCTAAATGTTTCTGCTAATCATTTTTTAAATTGTACAGGAAAATCCCCACTAATATTGCCTGTTCAATTTCTGAAAATTGACAGCCACCTTGGTATAGCAGGGAAGGTGTGCTTGGCTTGAAACAGGGAGACCATAACCTGTTAGTGGTATGTTTTTGTGGGAATTGAGGAGAGACACTAAAAGAAGATGTGTTGGAGAACTTATGATGACAACTGTCCTGCCTTTGTCAGATTTTTTTAAATTATGATGTCATTATTATTATGTGCATTTTTCCTATTCACAACTGCAAACTCAGAGATCCTGTTCCAATTGTTCACAAGTGTTATCAATCTGGAAACTTAATCACTGCAGGCATTATTTATCAGGTTTTCTGTCTTTCAAATGAGATCACTTTTCAAAGTGTTCCTTCTCATGACCAGTACCTGTACTGTAAGTATCCTCACCCTCATTCTCAGACTCATCTCCATCACCACCTAAATGTTTTCTTTCTTTCTTTCTTTCTTTCTTTCTTTCTTTCTTTCTTTCTTTCTTTCTTTCTTTCTTTCTTTCTTTCTTTCTTTCTTTCTTTCCTTCCTTCCTTCCTTCCTCCCTCCCTCCCTCCCTCCCTCCCTCCTTTCTTCTTCTTCTTCTTCTTCTTCTTCTTCTTCTTCTTCTTCTTCTTCTTCTTCTTCTTCTTCTTCTTCTTCTTCTTCTTCTTCTTCTTCTTCTTCTTCTTCTTCTTCTTCTTCTTCTTTTCTCTCTCTCTCTCTCTCTCTCTCTCTCTCTCTCTCTCTCTCTCTCTCTCTCTCTCTCAAATGCAAAATGATTACCATATTGCTGATTACAATAGATTTTAACCATGTATAATTTCTGTAGTTCAGAGAAACTTAGCCTCCCCTGCAGTTCCACTCAGGAACGTATTATTGTTTTTAATCATAGCATTATTTTTCATCAGGATTTTTTGTAATTCCACACTTCATGGAATTACAATCAAAATCATAACTAATCTAGGCTGTGGATTTGTAATGAAAATAGTGTACAGTATGTGTATCCTACTACTTTCTAAATTTCCTTTCCTTGCATCTAACTACAGAATGAAGCAGTTTGTGATGGGACAATGGAACTGGCTGGCCATTTTTACAAAATACAAAGCCCAAATGTCAAGTTGATTATAGAATATTATGTCCGTAAGACTGAAAAATATATAAATCCTCACCCTTCCATTCACAGTGAATTGGAATCGTATTGCAAATATCCAAATTAATTCTGGAAGAGACATCTCATTGTGAATTTGATAGATTTCTAGAAGAGAAATCTTGAACAGTGAATAAACCAGTTTTGGAAGTCTATTATGCAGGATGACTAATGCCTTTCCGAAAATAGGTATAGACAGCTTTAAAAATGATATTTGGCTATTTGAATTGCAGTGAGTGTAATCAGTGATAATCCTAATCCATATAACTGAATCCTGATTAATTCAAACCCTTTTAAAGTGAGAATTGGCTTCCTCCCTGAACAATCTTGAGGGATTTTGTGAAGGATGGAAACTTCTGTTTCCCAACATGCCCTTGCTATTGTTCTGAATTATACTTCCAAAGTTCTGATATTCAAGTGTATGTTCTGAGAGTGGTTAAACATGTTTTCTTTTGATATTCTATAAATAAGCCATGACTTTAAGTATGTCATTATCACCCCTGTAATTATCAAATTAAGTATAACCATTCTTCATCATTCAAGGGAATTCAATAGCTAGATTAAATATTACATTGATACTTGTTAGAAACACAGAGATGGAGGTAGAGATAAAAAGATGGATTTAGCTACATGAACTCATCTTTATTGTATGTTGTATTTATGGGTTGCTGGTTAATTCAGACTTTATTGCTCAAAAAACTTTAGGATAGAGATAATGTTGGGTGCCTTAAATATAACATTATTATATTTTATATTGAGATGTTGATATGCATTGCAATAGTTTTAGTGTTTCTTTCTAAGGTGATGTGCATTTTTACTTTCCCCATTTGCAATATCAGTGGTCCTCTTCCAATTGTTCACAAGTATTATCAGTCTGGAGATTTCATCTTTGCTGCCATTATTTATCAACTCTTTTTCCTTTCACCTGAGATCACTTTTCAAAGTCTTCCTGCTCATGAATTGCTTGATCAGTATCTGTAAGTATTTTCATCATCACCTCCTTCATCATTTTCATCGTCATTATCTTCTAGGTCAGGGGTGTCAAACTCGCAACATCATGTGATGTGTCGCGACGTAGCGTGACTTTTTTGCCATTGCAAGCAATGTGGTGGGCACAGTTTCGCTATGATGCATCCATCCCATGGGCCGTCAGTTTGACCCCTGTTCTAGGTGATATTTTTAGTCACATTTTGTGTTCAATATGTTATGCTACTGCTATTATCAATTGCCTATTTAGATGCTTTTGAATTGCAGACTCATCCAGTGTTTTCAGGTAAAATGGAACTATTGAAGGAAAAGTCTTCATCATGGTTCGGTCCAAGCCGGGAATAAACAACATGGTGACTGCTTTAGAAAGAAGGTTGCAGTTTATTGAAGAGGAGAGCCAGACAGAAAGATGGCTCTGGAAGAAAAGAGAGAGAAAGCACATGTAGGGAGTGGGTTTTTATACCCTCTGGAGCCTTTTGTTTGGAGTTGTTCCTGTGGCATGAACATTGACCTGAGTCTGAGTGTGCCCTTTGGCATCTGCAGGTTAATCCTATTATGTCCTGTCTTAGAGTTTGGGTGGGGTATGTAGATTTTAGGTGTCTTTGTCTTCCTAAGCTTCTAGCTGGGGACCTCCAACCTCTGTGGGGGTGTGCTGACTTCCCACAGAACTAATAACCCTCCACCCATTTTGCTGAATATGGCCAAAGGAAAGGGAATGGAATTATTATAGTGGAAGATATCTGAAGGTGATCCACAAGGATGCCATGGATATGAAATGAAAGCATTCTGTAAAATTCAGGATGTATATTTACATCTCCCTATCAAGTTTCTTGGGTAGAACAAATGGTGAATGAAGGTTACTAAGTTCTATATTAATCTGAAAACTTATTTGAAAATATTTGAAAACATTAGGATTCTATAGATATCTGTGAAATATAGTTCCGCTATCTTCTCTATTATTTTGTAAAGAAGGTTTTCTTTGGTTAAAAAAAAAATCTTGCAACTGTTTCTTTGAACAGTAATGTTTAGGTTCCTGTCCCAAGCAGATATTTAATGGAACCTTTCCCAACAAGGTTCTATTTAATGAGCCAAGAATAACAGCATCAACCAAAGAAATTCTTGTACTCAATACCATCTATAAATATTTGAAATCCAAAATGGAAAAAAATATAACATCAAATGAAGAAGCAGCTGCCAAGCTGACTTCCTTTGACATTGGCATTTACATTGAGACAAATCTTATTGATTTTATACTTGAATTATATGGATTCTTTTCCACAGAGAAATTAAAATTATTTTATGTAGTCTTCCCCACCATCTTATTCATAAGTTGAAACTCTTGCAGATGACCTCAAATTAATTTACATTTTGATTCACCCCAGGTTTTCCTTTCTTTGAGCTCATCAGGAAATGAAACAGAAAACTCTTAGGTGCGTTTGAGAAACAGATGTATGGTGGGACATCTGAACTGATGTACAATCTTTGAAATTGAGACAAAACTCCAATTCAAGATAACTGAGGAATGTTGTGTCCTAAAATGTAACTGTTTCATTTCATTCTTCTTTGGGATGTTATTGCAAAAGTTGCACCCTGAATTTTACTATGAATTTACATGGTAAAGGAAGAAAAGAGAGAGAAAGCACATGTAGGGAGTGGGTTTTTATACCCTCTGGAGCCTTTTGTTTGGAGTTGTTCCTGCTGCATGAACATTGATCTGAGTCTGAGTGTGCCCTTTGGCATCTGCAGGTTAATCCTATTATGTCCTGTCTTAAAGTTTGGGTGAGGTATGTAGATTTTAGGTGTCTTTGTCTTCCTGAAGGTGATCCACAAGGATGCCATTAACAATGCATCCAATTAACAATGGTATGGGGTCTCCATACCATTAACAAATTAACAATCCTAAAGCTATCATAAAACAGGTTGAAAATCTTCTCTTTTCTTAACCAACCACAGCTGGGCCAGTTTTTTCAATCTCATACACTACTATGATTTGGTAACCATAAGAGTTTAGGTGTCCTCAGCTAACATCAAGCAGAAAACTTGATGTTGCTGTGACTCTCCCAAAGGTGCTTTTCAAAAGGAAATTGGACTTTTCAGGTTTATTCCTTGAAAACATTTCACTTTTCATCCGAGAAGCTTCTTCAGTTCTGACTGAATGGTGAGGAATAGAAGGATTTATATTTTTTTTTTGCAGTCATCTGGTCATTAGCACTCTGAAGGTCAGTCAGTTTTGTCACTGAATATCGATCTTCAGAGTGGTAACTAGCACATGACTGCAAATAATATAAATCCTCCTATTCCCTACCATTCAGTCAGAACTGAAGAAGCTTCTTGGATGAGAAGTGAAATGTTTTCAAGGAAAAAAACCAAGAAAGTCCAGTTGCCTTTTGAAAAACACCATTGGGACAATTATGATCAGGATGATTGAGAATCTCCATTGACATGTTGGTGTGGCTATATAAAACAAAAAAATGGAACTGCTATTGGATTCTAAAGAAAGCATATATCAATGTGTTTTATTATTCTTGCTGAAGGTTCCTGACTCATAATTATCAACACACATTGGCTCTGGCATTTGCTATAAAAGAAATCAATGAACATTCTAGAATTTTACCCAATGTTACCCTGGGTTTCCACATCGCTACTGATAATTTTGAGGAAAGCTCAACGTATCTTCTAGCAATGGAACTTCTCTCTACAAAAGACAGATTTATCCCTAACTATAAATGTGATATCCAGAACAGTGCAATAGCTGTGATAGGAGGACCACAGAGAAAGACATATCTCAACATGGCAATTGTGCTATATAACTATAAATTTCCACAGGTGAGAAAAAAATATGGAACAAAACAGGAGAGGCTACTTAGTCTTTAATTTATTCTTGATGTAATAACAGAATAACTGAAAAACAGAGTACCCAATTCCAGCAGCCGTTCCTTATATGCTTTAGCCTCCAGTCCCCTAATCATCTTTGTTGCTCTTCTCTGTACTCTTTCTAGAGTCTCAACATCTTTTTTACATCCTGGTGACCAAAACTGGATGCAGTATTCCAAGTGTGGCTTTACCAAGGCATTGTAAAGCATATACATCTATACATATCAATTGTATACAGGTACTCTCTTTCTCTCTCTGAAAATAAATTCAATTCTGTTTTGTATGATTTTCTGATAAGGAGCAGTTTGGTACCAACTGAAATGAGAAAATTGGGTTATATAGAAATTCCACATATTAAACCACAGTTCTAATAAGCATGCAGATATTCAAATTATTTATTTGATAAAATCCCTGTTTGCCTGTATTGTTTTTTTAATTTAGATCACATATGGGACAGTCCCATCAATGAATAATGAAGCAGATACAGTTTTCTTCAATTGGATGTTCCCAAATGAGATCTATCAGTTTAAAAGAATACTATACTTATTGTTACATTTTGATTGGACGTGGGTAGGGATACTTTCTATGGATGAAGACAATAAACAGAAGTTTATTCAAAATAGTCTTTCCATGTTTTCTGAGAGAGGAATCTGCTTTGACTTTATAGAATCTTTCAATAAAATGATGTATGGTAATGAAGCTGCTGAAATGATTGAAGAGACAGATAAATTATATCAAGTGATTATGAGGGATACTGTCAGAACAGTGGTATTGAATGGTGAAATTTGGACCATAATGACTTTGAGAATAATGATATATTTATTAGATTCTGAGGATATTCCCAAGGAGAGAAAAAACAAAATTTGGATCATGACAGCCCAGATGGAATTCACTTCCATTCTGATGCAAAGACAGTTGCCCATTGATTTTCTCCATGGTGTTTTTTCCTTTGCAATTCACTCAAAGGAATTGACAGGATTCCAACAATTTATTCAGAACAGAAACCCAAATTTTGAAAAAGAAGATGGCTTTATTAGAGATTTCTGGAAAGATGCATTTGAATGCTCATTCTCCAACGATGTTACAGATGGGAATGCTGAAAGGACCTGCACTGGAGAAGAGAAGCTGGAGACTCTTCCTAATACTGTCTTTGAGACCACCATGAATGGACATAGTTACAGCATCTACAATGCAGTCTATGCTGTGGCATATGCTCTGAAGGCCATGCGCTCCTCCAAACTCATAGAGGGTCGAATAATGGATGAGAGAAGATGGAAGCTTTTCCTCCAATCACCATGGCAGGTAATGTTTGCTAATGCAAAATTCAGGAGAGACTTAATGTCTTGTTCTCTGTAACAGAGTATAAATCAGGGAGAAAAGGCTACAACCTTAAACCAGTTAAATCATAGTCAATCTTTAAAAAGAGTTATATTTTTTGCATATAATATGAATGTAATTTGCACATAATTTTGAGTGCTACCTGGTAATATTACATTAACTATACACATGTATGCACATACATCCCTGTTATGCTGTTCAGATGGTGTTTCACATGTTCAAGTTATCCCTATACGAAATTTCATTTTGATGTATGCCGATTGGTGTACTTTCAATGTGACAATAAAGTTATTATTATTATTATTATTATTATTATTATTATTATTATTATTATTATTATTATTATTATTATTATAGTATTAATAGAAGTTGAAAAAGAATTACTTTTAAAAAGTCAAAAATACATAAAAGTTGGGCACAAAGAAATATTTGAATATATGAGATAAAAATAGTATGCATATTGAATATGTAATATTTTATTTGGCCATTTAAGAGTTAAAACATTTGGAATAACCTTATAACTCAACAACATTACTATTTGTTAGCATCTCAACTCAAAATAATTGTCCTAAAGCATGGGTTGGCAACCCACGGCTCTGGAGCCACATGCCTTTTCCTGCAGCTCCAGGCTCCAGTCCTCCTCCACCATTTGCAGAGAGAGAGAGACAGAGACACTTCCACTTCCCTTCTCTCTCTGTCTCTGTGTCTCTGTGTCTCTGTGTCTGTGTCTGTGTCTGTGTCTGTGTCTGTGTCTGTCTGTCTGTCTGTCTGTCTGTCTGTCTGTCTCTCTCTCTCTCTCTCTCTCTCTCTCTCTCTCTCTCTCTCTCATGTGGACTTGCCCCCTCGTGGGGCTCCTGATTAGCCCTTTGCCCGGGTGCCCTGGCCCCTGGAGAAGTGCAGCCAGGAAGTCCCTTTCCAAGGCTGGCCCCATCCGAGGCCCCTGGGAGAGGCCTGACGGAGCCTCTGCTGAGCGGGCCAGCCCTCCCGCAAGCCATGGCCCCAGGAAAGGGTCTGCCCCATTTAGGGGGAGAGAGGGGGAGAGGAAAGAGAGGGAAAGAGGGAGGAAGAGAGAGAAAAAGAGAGAGAGAGGGAGAGGAAAGAGAGGGAAAGAGAGAGGGAGAGAGAGAGGGAGAGGAAAGAGAAAGAGAGAGAGAGAAAGAGAGAGGGAGAGAGAGAGAGGAAAGAGAAAGAGAGAAAGAGAGGGAGAGAGGAAAGAGAGAGGGGGGAGAGAGAGAGAGAGAGAGAGAGAGAGAGAGAGAGAGAGAGAGAGAGAGAGAGACTTTTAGTAAAGAACGTTTAATGAAATATTTTTATTTTTTTAAATTAAGAGATGAGGTATGGGGATAATTATGCTGTATTTAAAGATGGTAGATAAGCTACTAAAATTGTTTTCATCTGTTGGGATGAAAGAGAAAGGTTTTTTTTCCCTCTTTCTCCTGCATAAAAATTTGTTTTCTTTGTATCAGTTCACTGATTTCATAAATGCAACATACCATAGTTTTTTTAATACATAGCATAAAGGTAAAAAAAGGATATATGCAGTGTTATCTTCATTTTAGATGTCAAAAGGGTTTTGTGGCTCCCAGTGTTTTCTTTTCTGTGAGAAACAGGTCCAAGTGGCTCTTTGAGTGTTCAAGGTTGCCGACCCCTGTTCTAAAGCACCCATTGATGGGAATATGCTTTTTTTTTTCTAAAAGAAAATAAATCCAATATCAGGATTCAGTCTAGGGCCTTCCTGAGTCATTATACAAAGTTTTAGCTGCTAAATTATTCCTCATCTCAGAAGAAATGTAAAAAAAAAATCATTACAACTGTTTAATATATGTATCTTCTAATTTTCAACATTGGATACAGTAAGTTGCAAATGACAAAACAATCTTGTGAATATTTGAATAGGGTTCATTCAAGAAAGGAACAAGTTTGCTAATAAACAGGCAAGATGAAATTTTCTCTATTTTCAAATGATATTTTCAGTGTTTGTTACAGTCAGTCCCCTGCTGGGAAGGAAGGAGCATTATTAATTGTGAAGAAATTTGGACTGTATTTCAATTCACAATTCCTGGATCGCTCCATTGAGCACAGCAATATGTTCTGAAGGATTTCTCCTTTTTTGTGATGGAATTCTCATCAGAAAAGTTGTCAAGTGAAATGCATTGGTTAGAATAGAAATTGCAAGGGATAGAGAACATATCTTGCATTCAGATTTAAGTAGCGTAGATTCAACTGGTTTTTTTTTTATTGAGCATAGACCAAACTGAGAAAAACACTTTGAGATTCATCTGTACCATTCAAGGACAAATTTCTTCTTCATTCAGCTCCACCATTTTTTGCAGCAAGTCTCCTTCAACAGCAGTGCAGGAAAACAGGTTTCGTTTGGTCCTAATGGAGAATTACTAACTGGATTTGATATTCTCAATTGGGTCACTTTCCCAAATAAGTCATTTCTGAGAGTCCAAGTTGGAAAAATTGACCCCATGGCTCCCCCAGACAAGTTCCTCACCATTTCTGAGAAGGAGATTATTTGGCCCCACATATTTAATCAGGTCTGTTACATAGTTTACTTTTTGTGAAATCTTTAAATCATTGATGTTGTAAATGAGATAAAAAAGGAGTTAGATTAATTGTTTAACAATCTCAGACTAATCTTTCTTTCGAATGAGATAGAAACAGAACCACCTGTTTTTAGGTCTACTGAAAAGCTCTGCCAATCTGTGGGTTGTGTTTCTAGCAGTAAAAGAATAGTCTCAACATTTATATATTTTAAGACATTTCTACATTAAACAATCCTTCTATTGAAACAGAATATATGCATTTGGATGTATAAAATATATATTTGAAATAAAGAAAGTACCATTAGAAAATGTTTATTTTTATAATCTCTCATTTAAGTAATCCAAGTGGTGTAGTTTTTAAAAATAAATACTATTCTTAACATGACGACATATTATCAATAAAAACTGTTAAAACTAGGAAGCAGACTTAAAAAAAAAATAACATAAACCTATAAATGGGGTAAAGATTATGGCAAGATGATATGTTTTCTGAACTTTTCCTACATTTGTAAGGGAGAACTCTCTAATGTTTATTTATACATTTATTTCAGCTTAATAATCATATCAGAATCATATCCTATCCCCTCCCCCATTTTTATTTTTGGTTGAAATGTCCAAAATGAATATATTCTTGGAAAAAATTGAGCGAGGTAATAAGAATATAATACAGAACAGAAGAAAAAAATGTATGTTTCTGTTCCAAGTCTTTTTTTAATTACAATTGTGTCAAGAAAAAACCTTTTTTATATATTTCTAAACCTCCCATCTCCCTCAAAAAGAGGCTCTAGGCTTTGTACAATATAATATAATATTGCTAATAGTTAACCTGCTATTAGCAGACAGTTGGATAGCTCACTTTGGAAAATCAGATGAATGCCATCATTTCACAGGACTTCAAATAAAGTATAGCATATAATTTCTGTACTGTATAATTTCCTATGTAATTTCTAGAAAAAAAATGCAGAGGAAATATAAAGTATTAAAAGATTCACCAGCCCAACAATTATTTATCAGTAACATCAATGTGTTAATAAATTAATAAAATGTACACATTTTATTAATAAATATATATTTTAGTGAAGATAAATTTCACCTTAAGCATTTTTCTTGTTATTTAATCTGTATTTAATTTGGTGATTTCATGTTACTATGTTTGATAACTGCTATTGTATAAAACTGTTTTTAAAAATAAAAATATGCAGAAAACAGCACTTTAGAGCTCTAAAATTAATATATTTCAATGTTATATGGACACATAGAGCCAGCATTTCACACAAGCTGTTATTTTTAAAATGGCAAGAGAGTAGGATAAAATTACGTGAGGAAAATTACTTCTCAAAATACTATGTGGCATAGGGCAGGGCTTTTCAACATTTTCACCCATTGTACCACTTTTTGGATACGGCAATATCCACCAGTCACCTAGCAAGGTGTCAAAAACTTGATGACCCCCCCAAAAAAGGAAAAAAAGTGATGAAGTACAGGTAGTCCTCATCTTACAACAGTTCGCTTAGTGACTGTTCGAAGTTACAATGGCACTGAAAAATGTGCCCCCCAAGCCTGCCCGTTGGCGCTCTTCCTCCTGTCCGAGGTTTTCATTGTTGTGAGCATTTCTGTTGAGGATTGGCAGCGGGGGTGGGGTGTATGTGGTTTTTATTCTCCCCGTCTGCTGGGTGGTTGCAGCAGGTTTTGGTCACTTCACATGACCTTGGGACACTGTGACCATCATAAATATGAATCAGTTGCCACGCATCTGAATGTAAATCACAAGACCCTGGAGATAAGGCAACATTCCAGCTGATTGGCGCCTCTTCAGGGCTCAGCAGAAGTGCCAGGATCAGCGCCGAGCTCCAGCTGGAGCCTGGTGCTGATCCTGGCACTTCCATTGAGCCCTGACAGTCCCGAAGAAGTGCCAATCAGCTGGAAAGCGGCACTGATCCTGGTGCTTCCGCTGAGCCCTGACAGTCCTGCAGCTCCAGCCATCTCTCACTCAGGCTTGTGCGGTGCTGCCACCAGTTCAGCTCATTCCCCTCCCCTGCTACCACTTTTCTAGGATGGTCGTGTACCACCTGCCAGGTGCCAATGTACCACAGGTGGTACCCGTACCACTGGTTGAAAAGCCCTGGCATAGGCCATTTTTAAATGCACAAAAACCAATACAGATGTTAGACTGGACCAAAGAACAGGTATTCTGGTATATTTGTTTTCGGGAATTCTTTCATTATAGTTAATTTGATTATTAAGTAAAGCAAATGCATCTTGGAAAAAGAAAGGGGTCATGTTCTTTTACTAAATAGCAAAGAGGTGCTGTGTTCACACTCACATTAAGTGCATATGATACTGAGGAGACTACAGATTGTAGTTTCGGATATTTCCAGATTTGTTTTAAGTATAGCATACCTCACCCATGCACCTTGGCATATAGTTATACTGGTCACATGACCACTGAAATGTCTTGGTTGTTTTGGCTAGGAAATGGAGATCAGCACCGCCCTCTAGAGTCATATCTAACTGGAGAGGAGAAACCTTTATCTTTTTATAGCAGGCCCCATGTAGGACATATTCACACATGATAAACCTGACCAGGATGACCTAAACTGCACAAAACATTGAGTTTGCTAAGCAGCACATGTACTGATTCTGCGTGAACTTCATTACAATGCACCATATCTAGAAAGAGTATTGGTAAGAGTAGAGCCCAGTGACAAGTTTATTTTAAATATATTTCCAACTCACACTTGCTCTTCCTTGTATGGAAATCAAATTAAATCTGGCTGTGTCCCATTTATAGATGAAACATCTTAGTATTTACATCTGTGAGATAACAGTTAAAGGATTCTGTAGCGAATCTTAAAAAAGAAAGAAAACTGGAAAATGTGTTCTCAGTGTTTGATTTGCATGCAAACATTTTATTTATATAGGTAAAGAAAAGAACAACTCCCAAATATTTATGTGAAAGAATTCTAAATATGTTTTTTTTTTATTAACAGGCATTGCCTCTTTCCATATGTAATGACAAATGTCACTTAGGCTATTACAAGGTAAAAGTAGAAGGGAAATTATCTTGCTGCTATGACTGTGTGCTATGTCCAGAAGGGAAGATTGCTGACCAAATGGGTAAGAAAAGAAAAATATGGATTATTTAATAAATATTACAGTAATTGCAATCTTAAATTTTGCATCATGCTATATAGTTCAGTATTACTTTTTTTTTTAAAAAAAATGATCTAATTGTTCCTAGTTCAGTGCTAGAAACAGTATATTGCAAAGCCAATATGTTCACCCTAAAGAATGTTACCTTTGTGAAAGATTCAGATTATTCTTTCTTATGTTTCCTGGGAAATAAAATGTTATAGGAAAGCAATATTTCTTAGTGGAATATTCAGAATGCTTCCTTTGTATCTTCTTTTCAGAGGTACAATTTTACATCAAACTTGGCTCCTAGTTATTTTAATCCATACCATTTATTTGCAGTTTCATTAATATTTTGCTACTGGTTTCTACTGAGATTTGTTCTTATTTCCTATTATACAGTATATAGTTTCCCCTTTTTTTATATATGTTATATAATTTAGGATAACAATTTGTTTCAATTTAAAGATAGCTATATAACTCAGGGCTTTTTGAAATTAAGAAGGCAACATATTGTAAATTGTATTTTCTTCTAAAATAATCTTTAGAAGAAGAGTAGAAAGAAATTGTATGTGAGAAGAACTCTGAAGACAGACCAAATAGTCACAGACTATGCAATGGTCAGATAAGTGGTAGTTGAGCTCACAAAACCAATGGGAACATGGCAAACATCTCAGTTTCTTAAACTGTAAATGCAATGGCTTGCCCAGTAGTAATGTATGGCAGTTAGAGTTGGATCATAAGGAAGGCTGAGCCCCGAAGAATTAACGCTTTCAAATTGTAGTGTTGGAGAAGACTTTTGAGACTCCCTTGGACTGCAAGGAGATCAAATCAGTCAATCCTAAAGGAAATCAATCCTGACTGTTCTTTGGAAGGACAAATGCTGAAGCTGAAGCTCAAATACTTTGGCCACCAAATGAGAAGAGAAAACACATTGTGAAAGACCCTGATATTAGGAAAGATTGAAGGCAAAAGGAGAAGGGATTTATTTTATTTGTCCAGATTTATAGATGAAATGAATTCCAGGATTTTAATGGATTAACTCTATAGTTACATTTTATTCTTAAAATTAATAGTGTTTCTATGAACAAGCTTTGTTTTATTTTTAGACTCAGATGATTGTTTCTCATGTCCAGAGGACCAATATCCAAGCAAAAACCTGGATAGTTGCCTTCAAAAAAGTATACAATACTTAAATTATCAAGAGTCTTTGGGAATGTCTTTGGTGATTATTGCAGTCTCCTTGTCTTTCATTTCAGCTTTAGTGCTGGGGATCTTCATTAAACAGTGGGATACTCCCATTGTCAAAGCCAACAACAGGAATCTCACTTATACCCTTCTCATTGCTCTCCTCCTCTCTTTCCTTTGCACTTTTCTCTTCATTGGGCAACCTGAACAAGTGAAATGTCTCATGCGACAAACTGCTTTTGGCATCATCTTCTCTGTAGCTCTTTCTTGTATATTGGGGAAAACAACTATTGTTGTTCTTGCTTTCATGGCCACCAAGCCAGGCTCCAAAATGAGGAAATGGGTGGGGAAAGGGCTAGCTAACATGATTGTCCTATATTGCTCCCTGGCACAATTCACCATTTGTGTAGTATGGTTGGCAATATCTCCCCCATTTCCAGATTCTGATATGCATTCAGTGGTTGAAGATATTATTCTGGAATGTTATATGGGAGGAGTTTGACTCTGTTGCTCCCGAGGATGTGGACAGGGTCTTGGGAGGGCTGAATGCAACCACATGTTTGTTGGATCCGTGCCCCTCCTGGCTGGTACTGGCAGCTCGGGAGGGTACACGAGCCTGGCTCCAGGGAATTGTTAACGCTTCTTTGCAGGAGGGTGTCTTTCCTGCGGCCCTTAAGGAGG
>NW_015386645.1:823410-833628 GCF_001527695.2 Protobothrops mucrosquamatus | reverse complement strand
GATCCGGATGATTCCGGATCTCCTTACTTTCCGCCGCGCCCTCAAGACATGGCTTTTTCAGCAAGCGGGCCTGACCTAGGGAGGATTTTAGGCAGGGATAATTTTAAAAGTATTTTAATTGGAAACACAGCTTGTAATATTTGGTTTTAATTCGGCTTTTATCGGGGTTTATTTTCTGTATTTTTGTATTTTTGTATTTGTAATTTTTTTGTATTTTGTGTATATTTGTTTTTAATATGCTGTGAACCGCCCTGAGTCCTATGGGAGAAGGGCGGTATACAAATTAAAATAATAAATAAATAAATAAATAAATGTAATGAAAGTTTGACAACTATGTTTTATATTGTCCTTTGTTTTATGGGGTTATTGATGGCTATCAGTTTCACAGTGGCTTTCCTTGCTAGAAATTTACCTGATAGCTTCAATGAAGCCAAATTTATCACTTTCAGCATGATAATTTTTTGTAGTGTCTGGGTATCATTTGTTCCTACCTATCTGAATACCAAGGGGAAGTACATGGTGGCGGTGGAGATCTTCTCCATTTTGGCTTCAGGAGCTGGATTACTAGGCTGCATCTTTCCCCCAAAATGTTACATCATTATTATGAGGCCTGACTTTAATAAAAAGGAAAGACTACTACAGAAATAACATTAATTAAAATATTTACTAAGCATTTTGAATGAAGTTAAATACTGTATGTTGTTTACAGCATGTTGATCTTTCAGTTGTATTTGTCTTTACTTAAATACTTTATCTTTCCTTAAATCCTTTCTTTAAACCCTGTTTGTATTTTCTTAAATCAATTAAAAAGTATAACATTTCTGACTCATGTTTAATTAGGTTCTCTTTATCTACTTTTAGGACTTTTGTTGAAAAGAGATCGTGTTTTAGATCATATTTACACAGGAATATTGAAAATTAAAAATGGTTCACATTTCTTTAAGCACTACTGGAAAGCCGTCAGCATGGGAGAGAAATATTACATACTGCAGTATTCCTGCTTACACCTCAAAATTATTGTGACATTATTGTGTTTGTATGAGTGTATGTGTGTTGTGGCATGTATATGGCGAGGTTTTCCAGAAGTGGCTTGCCATTGCTTTTTTCTTAGGGCTGGGAAACGTGACTGGCCTAAAGTCATCCAGCTGGTTTTGTGCTTAAGGTGGAATTCACTGGCTAGTCTAGTGTCTTACCACTAGACCAAACAAGCTCAAGTTGGCTTTTTTGTATTACTTTTTTTAATGTATTGTATTTCTGATGAATGACTGTAATAAAGTTTTGATTTGGTTTCTAGCAATTAAATGATCTGTGTGAGTGAATGTTTCAATCACACTAGCCTTAAACTTTGATTTGTAATTCAATTTTGTTTGTTTTTCAATTGAATTTACAGCTTATATGTTATATTAAAGGTGGAAAGAATTCTGAAATTATTTATTTGGTGTGATTTTTTTTTACATCTCAAAAACCTGGCATTTTAACAGGGGTGTGTAGATTTATATATCTACTGTATGTATCTCTAATTAAATCCATGTTGCTATTACCACCTTAGTGACAGATCATCATGGGGAAAATCTAACTATGTGGTAGCTTGAAGTAAAAAAATGACTTGATGGCATATAATCAATAAATCAATTACTTGGTCTAATTAATTATGTTCAGATATATTTTTCCTATAGTTATATCTTTGAGATTTTGACTTCAATCATGGACCAAAATAGAAGATGGTGAAATGCCCCAATGTTATTTTACTTCTATTACCAATTTCATAAGAAGATAAAACCTGCAACTGAAGAATTATGAATGCAACACACATTGTATAAAATGCTAATAATATTATAATAACTGTTCCCCAAATAAGCACATTGGTGACAATCTTCAGATTTGCTGTGTAGTCCATCTGAGCTTAAAGTTGCCACTTAGAATAGGAAAGTGACTTAGGCTCTGGATAGGATTGTACTCATTTAATCTCTCATAACTCATAGACCACTTTGTCCTTTGGTATATGGAGGAATGGAGAGGGTTGAAATGGATGAGGAGATGTCCAGAGCATTGATGGTGGAAGTTAAGGAATGAACTTGATTGATCATGGTTAAAATCTGCTATTAAAACTATATCATGGTGATTCGGGCAGAGAAGCATAACTATTTCTCCACACTAATTGCATCTACAGATAATCAGCCAAATTTAAGGTCAGCCATCTTCTCCTGAGGAAGTTAGATACAGAGGTCTACCTGAAGGGCCATGCTGAGGAATATACTGATTTTCTGAAAGTGCCTCAGTATTTTTAGGAGGCTGTGGTCCACACTCTTTTTAAAAGCCCATCACTAGACTCCAGCCTATTACACAATAATTTTTGTCCTGTCTCCAATGTTCCCTTTCTGGAGAAAGTAGTTGAGCAGGCAGTTATGCAGTAGCTCCAAAGATTCCTGGATGAAATGGATCATTTAGACCCTTTCCAGT
This sequence comes from Protobothrops mucrosquamatus, assembly GCF_001527695.2. Classification (NCBI taxonomy): domain Eukaryota; kingdom Metazoa; phylum Chordata; class Lepidosauria; order Squamata; family Viperidae; genus Protobothrops; species Protobothrops mucrosquamatus. Next base: position 831,168 of record NW_015386645.1, on the reverse strand, counting down.
TAAGGTTCAGGCCTGGATATAGGATGGAAATGGCATTGGTTGCATTTGTTGATGATCTTGATGATCAAAGATTCTTTGAACTTTGATTTGGAATTCAATTTTGTTTGTTTTTCAATTGAATTGTATAGCTTATATGTTATATTAGAGGTGAAAAGAATTCTGAAGTTATTTATTTGGTGTGACTTTTTTTTTTTTTACATCTCAAAGAGCCCTGGTGGCGCAATGGCTAGAATGCAGTACTGCAGGCTACTTCTGCTGACTCCCAGCTGCCAGCAGTTTGGCAATTCGAATCTCACCAGCTCAAGGTTGACTCAGACTTCCATCCTTCTGGAGTCAGTAAAAATGAGGACCCAGATTGTCGGGGGCAATATGCTGACCTCTGTAAACTGCTTAGAGAGGTCTGTGAAGAGGTACAGTATATAAGTCTAAGTGCTATTGCTATTGCTAAAATCCTGGCATCAAAAACCTGGATGAAATAGTGTGTCCAGCTCTGATCTACTTGACTTCTCAGTGACCTTCAATACCATTGACCATGGTATTCTTCTGGTTTCAGGGGTTGGAAGTGGGGGCCTCTGTGTTGTTCTGATTCACTTTCTACCTCTGTGGTCACTCTCAATGAGCATTCAAAGGAAGAGAGTGATCCAGCCCTCATCCCCTACTTTATGGTTTCTGCAGGGCTTGGTACATTTGCCACTTCTGTTTAACATCTACATGAAGCTGCTGGTTGAGATAATCTGCCATGGGCTGAGATATCATTAATATGTTGATGATACAGCTATATGTCTCAGCCCATGGTGAGTTAATTGATACTGTGACCTCCCTCTTGCAGTGCTTGGATGCTGTTAAGTGCTGGATGGGGAACAACGGGCTGAAACTGAACCCTGGCAAGACCAAGTGGCTCTGGGTTTGAGGGTTTTTTGATCCATAGATAATTGCCATCTCTGGTCTTAGATGGGGTGGCACTGTCCCAGTGTATAATCTGGCAGTTCTCCTGGACTCACAACTCCTGTTTAAGGAGCAAATGGCAGTCATGGCCATGAGAGCCTTTGCACAATTGCAAGTTGTACACCTTTTGCTGAACCAACAATCTCTGTTCACAATCACTCACACTCTAGTCACCTTCCATCATTATTATTGTAGTGTACTCTACATGTGACTGCCCTTGAGAAGTGTCCGGAAGCGTCAATTGATTCTAAATTCAGCAGCCTACATGGTTTTGTGCAAGCCTAGATGTGCACATATATGATCTCTCCTGCAGGAGCTGCATTAACTACCAATTTGCTTTAGGGCCCAAATCAATGTGCTGGTAGTGACCTTTAAAGCAATAGCTTGGGACCAAGTTATTTAACTCTACACAGAAGAGTTGGGAGGAAGGCAATGCTACAGGTTCCCTCTCCTAAGGAGGTACATATAGGGGGATCTGTGGTGACTCCTCCTTGTAGAACATAATCCCCATAGAAATAAGATTGGTCTGTAATTTTTTTACTCTTTCACAAGATCCTGCAGATCTGATTCACCAAAGGGCCTGAGGAACCCAGAGTGGAATAGAACCCACCCATCAAGTGGCTTATTTAATTGGGTTGGGAGGTTATTGCTTTTCATTGCTTTTATATTGGGTTTTTATCTTTATAAGCCACCTGGAGTCACTGGGTAGCCATGTAAGTTTTATTAAATAAAAATAAATAGGCACATCAAACAAAATTCAGGCAATAGCAGTACTTTGATTAATTAATTTATTTTAGAATATATGAAGAGAAAGACATACTTAACAGATTAAATTTTATTTAATACAATTTAATTTGATTTACTTTGCTGTTTAATTAATCCTGATTGAAATTTCCATTTGAATTCAATTTTTTTGTCATTTAGAAAACCAACTTCAGATACTGGAGAAGATTTTTTTTTTTTTTTTACTTTTTCTCAGTTAGTTCTTTCTATTCCCCAGCTACCATTATTTTGTCCTTAATTCTAAGTTACAGTTCCCCATGTATCACAAGTTGGTTTATACACCTGAGCATGTCTAGATCTGTACAATCATTATCAATTATGTGTTATTATTTTCACCCTCTAAAGAATTACAGAAAATATTAAAACTAATATATTTCAACAGTAATAAAATATAATATTCTTTTTTCTCTAGAAGACAAAGTCTTTTCAGTCTGATTTTTTTTAAAATGACACCTCTGCTTTAAAGCAGACTCATGGAACATCAGGTTGTCTTATTTTAAATGCCTAATTCTCATGGAGTGAACAGATGGCTGCGAGATAAATTGGTCTGCAAGATGATATTATTCTTTGCATCTGTAGCAATATTATCCTTGTGTGTAGAAGCTCATACACGTCTTGCTAAATGTTCTGTAGGAAACCAGCCTCTTATTAAACATAAACAATATCATTCAGAAGATTTGGTCATTGCTGGCATTTCTTTTCTAATTTATATGATGTCTGAAAAAGTAACATTTACAAGAAATCCATCAAATGAACTAGTTGATGATTTCATGTATGTAATTCTTAGTTTTAAGCAAAGCAAAACCAGAAATAATTAAAATTTGGGGCATGATTGAATTAGAGTGAGAGATGAATTCTAGATTGCCTAAACTCCACTATTTTTTCTCTCTTTTAATAATATTATTACATCAGTTATCATGTGATTCCTCAAACTCATATTCCAATTTATTTCTATTTCAATAGCTTCCAATACCCTCCTTGATAATTTTTGGGTGAATATTAATTTAATTTTATTACATTTCTTTTTCATGTGGCAATAACCAGGTGAAGTATAAAAGAAATAAATGTTTGCAAAGACATTATTATTATTATTATTATTATTATTTTAATTTGTATACCGCCCTTCTCCCATAGGACTCAGGGCGGTTCACAGCATATTAAAAACAAATAATATACCCAAAATACAAAAAATACACAATACAAAAATACAAAAATACAAAAGAATAAACCCCGATAAAAGCCGAATTAAAACCAACATCTCATTGCTTTATAACAGTGATCATCTGTAGATGTTGTGCATGACTGCAGTTATACCCACATGCAGATATTGTATCAAATACTCTCATAAATTCACATTGTACAATATAATGATAATTGAATTTCCTTTTTCAATAACCGAAGAAGCATGTTTGTAGGGATTAAGAGCAAGGAACAGAAGCTGGAAATGGTGGAGTAGAATATTTGGGTAGGAGGCAGAATTAAACCAGGATCCCTGTAATTATTTATAATTATTCCATTTTGCAATTCATCCTTCTGAATGTATCCAACTAATTAGGACCATCTCCAATAGACAAGGAAGATTTTTAAACCTATTGTTATGTAACTTTCACCTCTGTCTAGAAACTGTCTTAGACAATCAAAGAGATGCCTTGCTTGAATGTTAATATACCCCTTTCTTTCAATGCTCATGGGCTACATAATCTTGTGTGATACAAAATTAGAAAACATAGATTAGATTGTACCAAATTCTGAATTTGGCTAGCGATGCTCTAATACTCATTTCAGGTTGTATATGCAAAACTACCAGCACAATTTGGCTTTGGAATTTGCAGTCAAAGAAATCAATGAGAATTCCAAGATCCTGCCTAATATGACCCTCGGTATCCATATCTCCAATAGCTATGTCCTGGCAAGATGGATCTATCTGGCTTCCATGGAGCTTCTCTCTACAAAAGGAAAGTTCATCCCAAACTACAAGTGTGACCTCAAGGACAATATAATATCTGTGATTGCAGGACATAATGCTTACATTGGTCGATTTATGTCAAATGTTCTGAGCATTTACAAGGTTCCACAGGTAAGAATTATTCCAAAAAGAAAGAAGTGAAACTGAACAACTTATTCACATATTAATGTGGTCATTTGTGGTTTGTGCATAGTGATAAATGAAACAAAAAATAAGACTATGCAATAGTCGTAGTTTGATTATGTTTCAGTGGGGTTTTTTGTATGGGTGTGTTTTTAGAACAGGCCTGTTATTTAATTCGATTTTAGAACAGAAACTATTTATTTATTATCGTGGTTTTTAGTATCGCCTGTTCACCGCCCTGAGTCCCGTAAGGGAGATAGGGCGGTATATAAATTTAATAAATAAAAAAAATAAAATAATAAGCTCATCAGGAAACTCACTCTATGTATAATAAAATGTACAGTAGATTTACCCCAAATACAATCTACAGCTATTCCTTTTTTAATGTGAGAACACATGGCTATGAAATGGAGCATATTTGACAATCTTGAATTTCTCATTGTACTTAAACTTAACTTCATGAAGGAAAATATTTATTCAGATTTTTATTTGCAGAATACAATTTTATCTTCTAGTTTACATATTCAGCTAATATAACTAAAATATAAGAGTGTTGTTAACATTGGATAACAACTGAAGAATTGTAATCAAACTAAATGGATCACCTCTCATATTAAAAAAGATTTCTGATAATATGCTTTATTTAGTTTAATTTATATTCCAAAATTTTATCTAGATTATGAATGGGATCACTGACAGAAATCTTCAAAATAAAGGAATAATCAACTTTGCTTGATATATCACAATTAAATTAAATATCAAAATATATTTCACCAAGGGATGGGAAGGCTGGAATTATTTGAAATGATAGAAAGCTGGATATTCCTATCCTATGAAAAATAATTTCATTAAAGAATGTGTTTTATATACTATGCATAGAATGTGCAAACTCTGCTGTTCTTTGGAGAACAATATTAATATTTGCATCAATACACTTTGTTAAAATAGATACAATTATTTTGAATTGGAAATATATCCTCCGGTTTCTTCATTTTTCTTAGCTCATATATGGTGCAGCTGCAGAGATGGATGACAACATGCATGCTGCCTTCTTCCATCAATTATTTCCAAATGAAGATCTTCAAATTATGGGGATCATCCAATTGTTGCTTCACTTCGAGTGGAAATGGATTGGGCTCATTACTCAAAACCCTGAAAGAGGAAAGAGTTTTATAGAGAATAGGCTTGATTTGTTTTCGCAGAAAGGCATCTGTTTTGACTTCATAAAAGAAATGCCAAAAGAACCTGATACCAATGACATTGAGGATCAACTGGATGGCTATTTTATAATATACAAGATTATTCTGAGAACTACTACCACTGTTGTGATCATATATTGTGAAAATGAGGACATGCCCTTCTTTAGAATGCTGCCATATATTTCAGAATATGTGAACATGCCAATGAAGAGAAAAGATAAAGTTTGGATAATGCCAGCACAGATGGAATTCACATCAATCCCCTTTCAAAGAACCAGAGGCATGGACTTCATTCATGGTGCACTAACTTTGGCAGTTTCCTCAAAGGAAATAGTAGGGTTTAAGAAATTTATTCAGATGAAAAAGCCTTCTTCTGAAGAAGACAGCTTGACAAGAGTGTTTTGGGAACATGCATTTGAATGTACTTTCCCAAATGCTGGGTTAGATGAGGACCGTGGCAATAAATGTACTGGTGAGGAGTCACTGGAGACCCTTCCCAAATGTCTGTTTGAAAGTAGTATAACTGGTCAAAGTTATAGCATTTACAATGCTGTCTATGCAGTGGCCCATGCTCTGCAAGCCATGCTTTCATCTAAATGCAGAAAGAGAGGACATCCTTGGGAACTCAGGAGTTTAAGTCAACAGTCATGGCAGGTAAAAACAAAATGAATGTAAATATCCCTTTATCCAAATGACAACCATATAAGTGTGTTCAGCTAGTATTTTGGAATGTATAGCTAATAAAAACAAAATGATATATCAGACTTTCAAAGAGAGGTACATTTTGCCTTAATAATTCAGGGTAAAATTAAACAGGGTGTGCAACAATGCTGAGAATGGGCACTAACAAATGTTAATTCAAGAGTAAAATGATATTTAGGAGACAGACAAGATGGATGGCAGAGGGCAGTGTTGTAGGAAAATCAGTTTCCACATGAATAGGACTCTTTAGTAGACAAATTGATACATAAGGATATAAGCTTGTAGTAGCTTTATCAGAATGTTCCATATCACACCATGCCATCATTTATTTTACAAAAGAAAAAAGCCAAAATGGAGAAGCCAGCTGTGAAAAAGTAAGTACTTCTACTGCTTCTACAGGTATGAAAAGCCTAAGTAGCAGCCAAGTGCTGCTAATCAGGTGCCCTTGATCAACTGATCATCAGCAAGTGTCACTTTCTCTATAGTGACAGTATATTTAGGATCTATTTAGGATCTATTGGTCTGCAGCATTGAGATATGTCACCATGCCAAAGAGGAAAGATATCAGCAATGATCTTTGAGAAGCAACTGTCGCTGCCCATCAATCTGGGAAGTGTTATAAAGCCATTTCCAAACAATTTAGAGTCTATCATTCTACAGTGAGGAAAATTATTCATAAGCAGAAAACATTCAAGACAATTTTCCATCTTCCTAGTCATCTTCCTGGTCATCCCAGCAAACTCACCCGAAGGCCAGACCATGCAATTCTCAGAGAAATGGCAAAAAATTCAAGAATTACATCTCAGACTGTTCAGGCCTCAGTTAGCATGTTAAATGTTGATGTCAAACCTACAAAACTACTTTGGTTAGAGCCATATTTCTTCATTTTTCGGCTTGCCACAGCTATGGGGGGAGGGAAGATGCATTCTTCTAATTCAGTCATAACAATAACTTTCTTGTGGGAACCAAGGTCAAATTGCTCAAGTGTTTGGCAGGCTAGAATTACCATTAGAAAGCCTGCCAAAGGTGTTAATTGCAGAATGTGATTTATTACATATTTAGTGGGTGGGGAGTTTAACTTTTACTTTGTAACCTTTTGCAGGGGGGGACTTCCAGTCTTGGTTTCACCTATGTTCATGCTGATATTATGTAGCCATTAAAGATTGTTCTTTGAGGAAAGCAATGGCCTCAGAATTCTTATTTGTACTGGTCTCATCTATCGGAACCATGACAATTGAAATTCATGACAGTACAATTCAAAAAAGACTGAACAATTATGGCTTGTTTGGAAGCGTTGCCAGGACAAAGCCTCTGCTCTCTAATAAAAAAACATGGCAACTTGGCTTCTATTTGCAAAGTTGCATCTAAACAAAACACAAGGCTTCTGGAACATTATCCTTTGGATAGACAAGATAAAAGGGGAGATGTTTGGCCATAATGTCCAATGTTACATTTGGTGAACACCAAACACAGCATATCAGCACAAACATCTCATACCAGAATAAATCAAAATTCCTCCACAACCATGTCAAAGATTGATAAAGTCATACAGAAAATGATTTCTTCAAGTTATTGCTGCTAATGTTGCTTCTACAAGTGTTTGAATCATAAGGTGTATTTCTTCACAAATGACTTCTCCATTTTGGCTTTCTTTTTGTAAAATAAATTATGTTGTGGTATAATATGTCACGTGTTGTTATTCATCTGGGATTGTATTTACCTAATTTTAAGAACTGCTAAGGACCAGATAATTTCTAATATATCGTGATACGTAAAACCATAGAACTCAAAATGGGTGTATTTACTTTTTCACATGATTGTATACATAATAGAAGATACAATATTTATTTATTTATTTATTTATTTATTTATTTATTTATTTATTTATCAAATTTGTACCCCGCCCTTCTCCTAGCGGACTCAGGGCGGCTTACAGCCAGTTAAAACAGATAACAATACAAAATACTAAATTTAAAATGTAATTAAAATGAAATATTAATTATTGGCCGTTTCTTTTTAAAATTATTTTAAAACCAAATT
>NW_015386645.1:792624-823310 GCF_001527695.2 Protobothrops mucrosquamatus | reverse complement strand
CAAGGAGGGAAGATCCGGAATCACCCGGATCTCTGGGGGTAGTTCGTTCCATAGGGTGGGAGCTCCAACCGAGAAGGCCCTCCCCCTGGGGGTCGCCAGCCGGCACTGTCTGGCTGACAGCACCCTGAGGAGACCCTCTCTGTGGGAGCGTATCGGCCGATGAGAGGTAATCTGTGGCAGAAGGCGGTCTCGGAGATAACCAGGTCCGATGCCATGGCGCGCTTTAAAGATGGTAATCAACACCTTGAAGCGCACCCGGAAAGCCACCGGCAGCCAGTGCAGTTCACGCAGCAGCGGCGTTACATGGGAGCGACGAGTCACTCCCATCACCGCCCATGCGGCTGCATTCTGGACTAACTGGAGCCTCCGAGTGCTCCTCAAGGGGAGCCCCATGTAGAGAGCATTGCAGTAGTCCTTTGGGTTCTGTATTTTGATTCCACAATGAGGAGAAGAGTGTGAGATGCATAAAAAAAGAAAGAAAGGATGGCACTGAGCACTGATCCATAGGCAGACCAGAAGGAAGAATGTTGCTGGTTGTCTGTTCCTCATAGGCAAGACATAAATAGCATTTTTAGTACACCATAATTCCAGAACAATAGACTGGAATCCAGATTTTACAAAGGGTTATGCGATGGCATAGATGATAATATTCCTTTATGCATGATGAGAATATGAAAGGAATTCTAAAAATAATGTAGAGTGCAGGAATGCCATTGAGACAGGATTCAAAAGTCAGCAGGAGTGTTAATAAAAATGAAATGATGATTTATTCTTGGAAAAAAAGGGATTTTAAATACTTCTGCTTAGAGGGAAAGTTTCAGGTTTCTGTTGTCATATCCTATAGCAATAAAAATAGTTTCTTTGTACTATGTTTGCTGATTGGTCTACCTTAAAATGGTCACATATAGCCTTCTTTCATACTTGCTCATTATTTCCAATTGTTAAAACTTTATCTCAATTTTTTTTCCCATTTAGTTCCATTGGTATCTGAGGACTATTTCATTTAACAACAGTGCAGGAGAAATGATTTCCTTTGATGAAAGAGGAGAGCTAGCAACTGGATTTGATGTTATCAACTGGGTCACATTCTCCAACCAATCATTTCATCAAATCAAAGTTGGAAATATAGCTCCAGTGGCTCTTCCCAAAAATTTTCTTACTATTTCTGCAGAAGAAATAATCTGGCCCACCATGTTTAACCAGGTACCTTTAGCTCCAATATTTCTCAATAGGGAATAATTTCTATTATTTCTTTTCCCAAAGATGCTTTTCCATGAGGCAACTGGACTTTCTTGTTTTTCTTTGAAGATGTTTCACTTCTCATCCAAGAAGCTTCTGGATGACAGTCAGAGCTGAAGAAGCTTCTTGGATGAGAAGCGAAATATCTTCAAAGAAAAACAAGAAAGTCCAGTTGCCTCGTGGAAAAGCATTTTTGGGATAACTATGACCTGGATGACTGAGAATCTTCATAGACATATTATTTCTTTTATTTTAACTTACTGGTTTAAGAGTCAGATAGTTTCTTCAGCAATTCCAGGGTCACATTTCCTGTATTGGAATGACAGCACAAGGGCCTTCAGTTTGAGCTCCTTTGTATGAAGACAATACTCCAGCCCTCAGCACTCATGGACAACTTTGATGAAGAACTTCAAATTTCTCTGGATCAAAGACGAAACAAGAACACATCAACAGGGTCCCCAAATGGCTGCTCCTTGAAAGCAAATAATGGAGCAAAAGCTTTATAACTTTGCAAATGAATTAAGCGGATGAGAGACCAGGAACTTCAATCAATTCAAGTCTTTCATGGATAATAGAGCTGTTGATCCACATCTCTAATCACTTTTGGATTACAAATATTTACAAATAGACTTCTTTCTTTTGAAGATAAATATTGACTTTTGAGTACTTTTCAGTTTTGTGGGGACTATGATTCCAATCTGTGATACAGATAAAATTATGGAATGACTTTAGTTTTTATGTTTTGTAACATTTAATACAAACTTACAATACAGAGGAATTATAGGCACACATTGACTATTTTCTAAAAGTGAAGTTAAAAACTCCATATAAAGACTGATTTGAACTGAATTTGTTGGAGTGAGTAAGACAATGTTCATTTCATGGCAACATAATTCATTGTTTCTCCTATTCCTATTGATTTTGCTGAACTTTTAAAAAATAAAGTTTAAAAACATTTTCAATTAATATTAAAAAATAACATTTGTTTAAAAAGCACTACTTGTTAATATATGATATTATATTAAAATGTATAGGCATTTTATTACTGTACAAAAAACAATATATTGAAAGGAATATACCTAATGTATACTGGGTAGTAGTTTCTACAAAGGGGGAGGAGGGAATTCATCAGCCTTTAATGTAGTGATACATTTCTGCAGAGAACATTATCTGCCCTACCTTATTGAACCAGGTATGTTCTGCACTAATTTTAAAAAGAAATAATAATCACAATATTATTTAAAGAGTGACTCAGTATTCAGATATCTTTCTAGAAGAGTTTTGCCCTTGAACATACAGCATTCTCCGAGTGATTCATATATGTTAAAACTGAAAAGATAATTATCGGTACAAATCACAAAGTAAAAGAATAAATACATCAAATGAATATTAAAATTTTAATTTTCCATAAAATTCAAAGGCAGACTCCATACATAAAAGACCTGAACCTTTGGATATTATTACAAAGCCATTTATAAAGTGAGAGGTCAAGAATGATTTCCAGTTTGAATTAATTTCAACATATTTAAGTACAAAGTTCTTCTGAACATTGAAGTGTACTTCCATAATTTAGTTAGCTAGTCATTTATTTGTTATTATGGCTTTATTTTTCCACCAATATGGACTTTTCAAACAATTCTGGCTTCTTTGATTATTACTATTAATCTAAAATTTCATAAATATTTTCTCAAATTCTAAATATTTGCAACAGTATCCAGAATTGTCCAAGATTTCAAAGGGATGCCTATTTTAGTGTAATATTAGATAATTTTAATTCCAAAAGATGTTAAATGGATAATTAGAGGAATTTAAACAAGTTATATGTCCAGTTGGAAAAAATACTCATGCCATATATGAATGCAAATATATTATATACCTAAATTATTAGTAAAATTCCAATTCTTTAGATGCAAGTATTTCTGAATGTTAAAGAATAATGTCTCAATTTTCCTTCTTAATGTCCAATAGGCACAGCCCTTTTCTATGTGCAATCCTCAATGCTTATCAGGGTCTAGCAAAATAATAATAGAAGGAAAGTCCTTTTGTTGCTATGATTGTCTTAAATGTCCAGAAGGGAAAATTTCAACCAATACAGGTAAGAGATCTAAAGGACAAATTTCAGTGCTTTGTATTTTGTACAATATTTCTTAGATCTATTTTTAATATTGCTTTTTAATTATAAATAGTAGTTTACCATATCTTTAAAAAATTGTCTATAATTCAGGAGAGATGTTGACTAATCAGTCTATTGAAATCTCATGCCATATTTTTATTTTGGGAAAGATAAACCAGTTCATAAAAATATTTCACCAATGGCTTCTATGAAAGTAAAGAAATAGCAATGCTAGCTGGGATGAACCTTATATCATTTTGGAGAATTCCAGTTTAGAAGGAGATTGAAAGAAATGCTAAAGGTTCAGTCCCAGTTAATTAAACCTAATCTTGGAAGAAAAAAAATCTTGATAGTATATTCTTGGAAGAATAGAGAAAATTAAGCTTCAATGTATCTCAAGTGAACTCTTGGATAACCTTTAAAAGTAATCTCTAACTGTAATGGTTCCTTAATAATAGAAAAATAATAAGCCAAACCAACAAATAAATAACGTGGACAGAAAAAATGCTAAATTTCAGTATATTATAGAATTAACAAAGATTCTGCCTGATTTTAAGTGGTGCTGTGTGGTTTCTTGGAATGGGTAGTAGAATGGGTAGTAATAAAGAAAAGTCAAAAGAGCTGTGTCTTAATGGTAAATCTGCCATAATTATGTTCCTCTTCTTTATAGGACAGGAATCTTTGGGTCCTTCTTTGCAGTCCCAGAACTCCCCAAAACTATTCAGGATGATAGATATTTCCCCATAAATCCAATTATTATTTCCTTTTGCTGTATGCAGCAGAGCTATTAGAAATAAAAGATCATCATAACAATGTTGATCAGTCTTAGATATGTTTAGTTTCCTTGATCAGAATGTGAGCAACCAGATCTCTAACATGCCTAAATCATTCCAGGATAAATTGAAAACACTTAGCTTAAACAGTCACATTAGCTATCTTTCCTCCCATACAATCAAATAAAATTTATAAATATGAAAACAATATCTTTTTTCAGATGCAGATGACTGTTTCTCATGTTCAGAAGATGAATATCCAAACAAAGGTCACACTCTTTGTATTCCAAAACGCATCACATTTTTGTCTTATAAAGAATCTCTGGGAATTAGCCTGACAACTATGGCTTTCTTCTCTTCTTTCATCACAGCTTTGGTGCTGCATATCTTCATTAAACACCAGGACACTCCAATCGTCAAAGCCAACAATAGGAACCTCACCTATATTCTTCTCATTTCCCTCTTCCTCTCCTTCCTTTGCACTTTGCTTTTCATTGGGCAACCTGACCAAGTAAAGTGCCTCATGCAACAAACTTCTTTTGGCATCATTTTTTCTGTAGCCCTTTCTTGTATTTTAGGCAAAACAATCATAGTGGTTCTTGCTTTTATGGCCACCAAACCAGGCTCCAAAATGAGGAAATGGTTGGGGAAAAGGTTGGCCAATATTATTGTTCTTTCTTGCTCCCTAGTCCAAGCCACCTTTAGTGGTGTGTGGCTGGCAATTTCTCCCCCATTCCCACATTCAGACATGCATTCTATTGCTGAAGAAATTGTCCTAGAATGTAATGAAGGTTCAGCCATCATGTTTTATACTGTCCTTGGTTTTATGGGTTTCTTAACTGTTATCAGTTTCACTGTAGCTTTCTTTGCTAGGAAGCTACCTGATAGTTTCAATGAAGCCAAATTTATCACCTTCAGCATGTTGGTCTTTTGTAGTGTCTGGATATCATTTTTTCCCACCTATCTAAGCACCAAGGGGAAGTACATGGTGGCTGTGGAGATCTTCTCCATTTTAGCTTCTGCAGCTGGTTTACTGTGCTGCATCTTTGCCCCAAAATGCTACATTATTGTTCTGAGGCCTGATTTGAACAGAAAGGAACAGCTGGTAAAGAAACAAAACTGACTCTTTAGATCCATTATGCTATAAAGTTTCCAAATCGTGATAGAAATCTAATTTGTCTTGTTAAATGACTACTGACTAGTGTTTTTATTTTTACACCAAAAATGTGCAGGCATAAAATATGGAATATAGTTCTTATACAATGGTTTCTTTACATATCAGATTGGGGGCTTTTTTGCAAGAAATAAAGAAATGTATTCCAGTTGCTATAGGAATTATTGAAGGCTATCATAGAAAAGAGAGGCAATAGGAAAACCAAGAGTGAGAAGCTAATGGAAATATAAAGCAAATGAGGAATGAGAAATAAAAATTATATCTACTTTTTGCCATTTTGTTCTACTTTTGAAAAAAATTAAATAGCCCCAAAATAGAAGAAAGACAGGAAAGTTGAGAAATAACTCATATAAATGATAGAAACACTTTTGACAATAGGTAAACTTTTGAAAGAAAACTGAGAATAAAATGAGGTTACATATGTAAGTATAGCTAGGATTATGGCTAGGAATTGTATTGAAACCTTATTGCAATCTTGAAATTTACATAATATTATCTCCTTGTCTATGCAAATTTCATAAAATGAATAAGTAATGCTACTGATTAACCTATATTAAGTAATAAACAACAAAGCACAAACCATGGCATTAAACCAGCTAAAGCCCTTCAAAACAGCCTGATTAAACAGACAATCCAGTAACCCGATAAGAAGAAACAGGAGTCATCTACAACATAGGGTGTAAGGACTGTAACAACCTCTATTTAGGACAAACAGGGAGAAGATTAGCAGAGCGCATCCATGAACACCAACTAGCCGAAGATATGATGAAAATTCCTTGATTTTGTAATACATGGAGAGATTTAATCATATATATATTGTTATTTAACTTTGCCCTTTGTCTTGAGACTAGTTGTCTGAGACAGTCAGAAGTGCCATGGTAATATATCCCCTCCTTTCAGTGCTTGTGGTCTGCATAATATAATTGTGAATAGAAGACATAAATTAGGATGCAGCCAACTGCTAAATTAGGGAACAGATGCTCTAATACTCATTTCAGGTTGTATATGCAAAACTTCCAGCACATCTTGGCTTTGGAATTTGCAATGAAGAAATCAATGAAAATTGTAGGATCTTGCCTAATATGACCTGGGTATCCATATCTCCAATAGCAATGTCCTGGCAAGATGGATTTATCTGGCTTCCATAGAGCTTCTCTCTACAAACGGAAGGTTTATTCCAAACTACAAGTGTGATTTCAAGAACAATGTAATATATGTGATTGCAGGACATAATGCTTACATACGGCAGTTCATGTCAATATTCTGAGCATTTACAAGGTTCCACAGGTAAGAGTTATTCCAGAAAGAAAGAAGTGAAATTCAACCCATTCACACATTTATGTGATCATTTGTGGTTTGTACATAGTGATAAATGAAACAAAAATAAAAACTATGCAATAAACTCATCTGGGAATTTCCTCACTCTGTGTATAATAAAATACGCAATAAATTTAGGCCAAATACAATGTATGAATATTCCTTTCTTATTGTGAGTACACATGGATATAAAATGAAGCATATCAGTACACTTTCTCATTCTATTTAAACTTAATTTCATGAACAATTATATTTATTAATCAAAATATGAACCACGTTCAAATTTTTAATTGGCAGTATACAAGAGTATTATTTACATTGGATAACAACAGAAGAATTATAATCAAAGTATACTGATCCCCTCTCTTATTAAAAAGATTACTCACAATGTGCTTGATTTAGTTTAATTTCTATTACAAATTTTTGTTTAGATTATGAATGTAAGTAATGTCACAAATCTTCAAAACAAAGGAGAATCAACTTTGCTTGATATTGTTAATATCACAATTAAACTAAATATCAAAATATATTTCACCCAGGGATAGAAAGACTCTGTTGTAATGCTAGAAAGCTGTATATTCCTACTCCTATGGAAAACAATTTCATTTAATCACATGTTTTAAGTACAGCATAATGCAATGGTACATATGCATTCTTAAGTTCCTATATTTCTGAAGCTTTAAAAAGGCACTATGTTAAAAGAAAAATAAACAATTTACATAGAAATTATATCAGAATGTGCAAATTCTGCTGTTCTTTGGAGAGCAATGTTAATATTTAACAATAGATGCAAGTATTTTGAATTGGAAATATATCCTCCAGTTTCTTTATTTTTTCTTAGCTCATATATGGTTCAGCTGCAGATACGGATAACAACATTCAAGCAGCTTTCTTCCATCAATTATTTCCAAGTGAAGATCTTCAAATTATGGAGATCATCCAATTGTTGGTTCACTTTGAGTAGAAATGGATTGGGCTCATTACTCAAAACCTTGAAAGAGGAAAGAGTTTTATACAGGATAGAATTGATATATTTTTTAAGAAAGGCATCTGTTTTAGAAGAAATGCCAAAGGAACCTGTTACCAATGACATTGAGGATCAGCTGAATGGCTATTTTATGATATACAAGATTATTATGAGAAGTACTGCCAATGAGGACATAACTGTCTTTAGATTGTTGCCATATATTTCAGAATATGTGGACATGTCGATGAAAAGATAAAGTTTGGATAATGCCAGCACAAATGGAATTCATATAAGTCCCCTTTCAAAGAACCAGAGGCATGGACTTTATCCACAGTGCACTAAAATTGGCAGTTTCTTCAAAGGAAATAGTAGGGTTTAAGAATTTTTTTCTGATGAAAAAGCCTTCTTCTGAAGAAAAAGACAGCTTGACAAGAGTGTTTTGGGAACATGCCTTTGAATGTTCTTTCCCAAATTCTGGGTTAGATGGGGACAGTGGCAATAAATGCACTGGTGAGGAATCATTAGAGAACCTTCCTGAATCTGTGATTCAATCTAGTATAAGTGGGCAAAGTTATAGCATTTACCATGCTGTCTATGCAGTGGCCCATGCTCTGCAAGCCATGCTTTCATCTAAACGCAGAAAGAGAGGACATCCTTGGGAACTCAGGACTCTAAGTCAACAGTCATGGCAGGTAAATTGAAATGAATGTAAATATCCCTTTATATAAGGGCCATGAAAATAAGTGTTCAGTTAGTATTTTGGAGTTGTATAGCTATTAAGAATATTCTGAAGCTGAATTAACTCTTGATATGTCAGAACTTCAAAGAGGGATAATGTTTGCCTGAATAATTCATGGTAAACATGGTGTGCAACAATGCTGAGAAGGAGACAATATCAAATGTTAATTCAAGGGGAGTTTTAGAAGGAAGACAAAGGCAGTGTGTAGGGTAAATCAATTTCCAGATGAATGGAACTGTTCAATAGACAGAGACATAAGGAATGTGTCCTTGTAGCTTACAGTGGTTTGTGATAGTTGTATCAGAACATCCCCCTAGCAACCTCTGCATCTTATGATGCAAATGTTTCTTCTAACTAAGATCATTGATCTCTATAAATAACAGAAGGGCTGGAAGTAACTTGAGATCTATTATGCAGTTACTTATGAATAGATATGCATGCATCATTTTGCTCTCCTTTTTGAAATATACTGTATAAATATCATTTATCTGCAGCAATTATCTGCAATGATCCTTGATTATTTGCTTTGGGTTCTGCATTTCGATTCTGCAGTGAGGAGAAGATTATGAGATGAGGAAGGAAGGAAGGAAGGAAGGAAGGAAGGAAGGAAGGAAGGAAGGAAGGAAGGAAGGAAGGAAGGAAGGAAGGAAGGACATCTTCAAATGGGTTGTTTGTCTATAACATTTAAAATAGTGACTGCAATAATTTCTTTTCCAGATGCAGATGACTGTTTTCCATGTTCATAAGATCAGTACACAAACAAAGCTCACAATCTTTGCATTCCAAAACACATCACATTTTTGTCTTATGAAGAGCCTCTGGGAATTTGCCTGACAACAATTGCTTTCTTCTTTTCTATCATCTCAGATATGTTCCTGGGAATCTTCATTAAGCAACAAGACACCCCATTGTCAAAGCCAACAACAGGAACCTCATCTACATTCTTCTTATTGCTCTTCTACTCTCCTTCCTTTGCACTTTGCTCTTCATTGGGCAATCTGACCAAGTAAAGTGTCTCATACGACAAACTTCTTTTGGTATAATCTTTTCTGTAGCCCTTTCTTGCATATTGGGCAAAACAACCATAGTGGTTCCACCAAGCCAGGCTCCAAAATGAGGAAATAGTTGGGGGAAAGGCTGGCCTGCTTTTCTGCCTCTTAAGATCCTTTGGGGAAATATAGTATTCTGCCTTTTTAATATTCCCCAAAATATTTTTTTTCTTGCAGGGGGGGTGACTTCCCACAATCCCCCCTTTGTTCCATAAAAGTTGGAACAACACAACACAAAATGCAGGGTTCATTACATGCTGGAGTTTGTTGAACCTGGAATTAATGCCATAAATCTGAACATATCTTCCCCATTATAGTCAACAAACATACAACATTCTACCATTATAGAATTATTCGCAATTGCTAGAATTTTTGGCAATTTTGTGAACTTCTGATTCACAAATTACAATAACTTTGATTCCCTTTAGAAAAATTGTTACTAAGAAAAATAGAAAAAAGACTTCCATAGAATCATTTTGCTAACAGGAATGAAATGTTACATATAATATCTGAATACTCACAGTTGTACATTCTGAACATTTGAAATTCAAAACTTCTGCTGCCTGTTCCTCTGAATTATCAGAAACAAATGCAAGTTATTTGGTGACCTAGACAATTAAGATGCCCTGGCCATCAGCCTAGTTACCATTTCTATATATACAAGCTTTATTAATTTTTCAAATGTTTACATCCAAATACTTAGGAAGCAGTGTGGTAATAGGGTAAACCAATAGTCCAATAACAAAATAATTCATATATACCTCAGGTTACATCAATAAAAGTTCCCTCTCTATTTCCCACAAATATTATATCATATTCATATTAAGTTTCTAGCTAAAGCTCAATCAATCATCACATTTATCAATAACATTTTAGTTATACATATCAAAGTCCTGTTTTTAGGTTTTATTTAATTCCAATTTATATATCCCAATTTAGCCTTTTATAACTAATGTTTAAGCTTTGGATAACCTTAATTTCCCTCATTTCATTATAGGATAATTAACATAACTAAAATACACATATTATTCAAAAATTTATCTTTTTATTTTATTGACAAGTATATACTATTTCTCATCCTAGTAACTCCTCATTTAGTAGCAAAATGTCTTTCATTGTCACAAATCTATTTCCATATAACAGTTGAAGTTATAATCTAAGAGTTAATTTTAATTCCCATTATAAATCTAAATCCTAAATGTTAACGCAATCATTATCTCTAAAAAGCTGCTTGACCCATTAAGTAGATTTCTGAATCCCATTTTTAAATCTAACTCTGGCTTTCTTTTTGTGCCAGGCAGGTTTCCATCCTATAGCCTCTAAATCCTCGGATGTATTTCCCTTCATTTCCACACCTGTTGTTTGAACCAAGGGAGAATGTCCAATTATCAATCTTTCAAGAGAACTGCCCCCTTTATAATCACTAGGTTGTTGCCCTAATAGTTCAAATCTCCATGTTTGATTTAAAATATTTATCATCTGTTCAGTCAGGTCCTCTTCTTCTTCTTGCAGTTTCATCTGAATAGAGTAGAAAGTCATGTCCAATTGTGTCATTGTTATTTGGTTGTCTGGATTGTGTAGATTCTCAGTGTAGCATGTTTGTTGATCAATTCCTGTTGCTTTTGGATTTATACTGTAATTAATGTCAATGTTTGAATATCAAAGTTCTCAATTGTATGTGTTGTTGAGTAAAATCTTCTTTGCTGTTAAATTGTTCCTCTTCTGTTATTTTTTGGCTTGTAAGTTGATCAATTTGAGTCTGGGGTTCAATTTGTAGTTTTGTGAAAATATCCTTGGCTTTCACTCGTGAATTCATTAGTTCAGTGGCTTCAAGGATTTTTTTCGAGGATAAGTTTATAATTAAGTTGTGGGTATGGTTCCTCCGTTTCCATGGTGATATAGTTTTTTAGTGGAGGCTATGTTTAGTAAAAAATCAGCCATTGTCCACCTTCACACTTTGTAAAAGTTACTGTCACCACCCAGTTGTTTCCACTTCTTATCTTTTTAGATAATATGAAGGGCAAATCAGGGAAGTCAAAAAGGACAATTGAAAGGAAAAAAACAATTCAGTTGCTATGCCATGTTTCACCACAAGATGTCCCCATCAGACCACAAAATCCTTTCCCAGATGCCAAATAGCCTTTTATTCAGTTAAAACACACACACAAAAAAACCACAAATATTTCCCAAAGTTAATAGTTAAAGAAGATGTTAAATCTCTATAATAAAACGTTTTGGGACCCCCAGGTATCCACAAAACAAAAATCCAATTATTTGGTTGTTGAGATTAATTGTCTTTTTTTTTTCTTTCCAAAATTTAAAATCTCAAGTACCCAAACGCCGCTGTATTGAGAGCGGGAAAAAGAGTTTCAAGGAGCTTTCACAGAAAAGTGGTTAGGGAAGAAGAAAGGTAAAAAAAAGGTCTCACCCCAATCTTCCACTCCTGCTTCGTTGTGCTTAGTTGTTATTTTGGCTTTTGGCTGGTGTGACTTGATGATCGGCCATGTTAATGGCCGATGTTTTCTTTGTCTCTCCTGGGGAGTTGCCTCGGATCAAACAGAAGGGCCACCGCCCTTACATGATCTAGCAAGGGTCCTCCCCAGTGGTGGCCGCCCCTCCAGGGTGACTTTCGACCCTTTCCAGGGTCTTCCGATGAAGGGAAACCAAACGGCGGTGAGAAGGCTCTCCCCGTACGTCCGAAGGCACCGTGATCTGGAACCGGAAGCCTGCCTAGTGACCATTTCTAACTGTGATCTACTGTTTCATCCTAGCACAGGATATTTTTTTCCTGAAATTGATTAGATATCTTTTAATATTTGCAGCAAACAAATTCAATTAATAATAGAATTTTCAAAAAATAATGACTATTTCATTTTGGAAAACCATAGCCCCTCTTTCTCCTATGTTTAGCTCATAGAAAACACAAGGTGTTTTCTTTCATCAGTTTTTTTCCCAAATAGTGATCAAGAGATTATGGGTCTTCTCCAGCTGCTGTTGTATTTAAAATGGACATGGATTAGACTAATTTTCCAACCTGAAAAGAGTGGTGAAAGGTTAATAGAAAATGCTGTTACTTTGTTTTCCCAGAAAGGAATCTGTTTTGACTTCATGGAAGAGCTAGTCCAGCCAACATTTGCCAATTATGTTGAAAGTATAGTGAATGATTTTTGTAAACTGTATGTGATTATCATGAAGAGCACTGTCAATGTGATAATCCTATACTGTGAAAACCAATACATTATTGCAATTACATTTTTGCCCTCTTTTGAAGAAATGGTAGAGATACGAGTCAAAAGAAAATAAAGTTTGGATATTGCCAGCTCAGATAGAATTTACATCACTTTCCCTTCTCAAAATGTTGGGTATGGATGCTTTCCATGGTGCTATAACTTTCAAGTGTCTTTCAAGGAGATTCCTGGATTCAAAAAATTCCTTCAGATGACAAAGCCAACTTTAGGAGAGAAAGACCAATTAATGAGAGTGTTTTGGAAACAGGTTTTTGAATGTACCTTTGCTCAAGCATTGGTAGATGTTGGAAAGCTGTGAACTGGAGAAGAGAATTTTGAGAATGTACCTAATTCTGTGTTTGATACCACCATGACTGGGCAGAATTACAGCACCTATAATGCATCTATGCTATGGAACATGCTTTACACATCATGCTTTACCCCACATTTAAACACAGGGCAAGAGAGTTGGGAAAGAAACATTTTTGACTGAAAAACAATGGCAGGTAATTAGAGAATGCACGAAGATTTCCCATTAATCAATTTGCTGATTTTGACAGTTTCCATTTGCTAATAATTGTATCTGAGAAGCTGTCTCTATTAGATCTAGGGGTGATTGACTTGTTCTTCTTTCTTCTCATTCTATTGTGTTGTTCTTAGTGCTCTGAAAATCATTTGCACCTATCTACATTTTGTTTCTTGCTTCTCCTCAGAGACCTTATTTCCAAACTATTGGAAATAATTCAATCATTTGAATGGATTGACTTGTCACAATAGCCACAATCCTTCAATTTCTTTTTAAAGTTGTTGTTGGTTTCTTTTCTAGTGTTAATATCTTCTCTATATCTTCTGCATACCATCTATCTTTATCTATTCAGTAAAGAAGGATAAAACTGTTGCTCGTAATTTTCTTCTTTTTCCAATATTTGAAAGATATGACCAACTAAATGAAGGCAAATGTTGTGTAAGGGACAAAAAAATCAGGAACAAAGATAGATTTCAAAAGTAGTAAAAGTTTATTTTATGCTAGCTATGAAGAAGAATGTGATCTACTAACTGCCAAGGCAATTTGGCACAAGATAAGAATCAACAGGACTTCAATTGGAGGTGGTACTTATGTATATTTTGTGTACAAAGGAACCCCAGATTGTTTATGCTTTGACTGCACCCTCAGGCTCAATCTGGCCATATCCTACACGGTGTTTACTTTCCTGACATAGCTGGGAAGCAAAAAGAAATGGGGAATCCCATATCAATGATCCCGTTAACTCTAGTTCAGACAGAACCCCTGGGCATTTGGGGGGCAAAAAGAGAGAAATAAATTGAACCTCAAGGAAAATATATAATTCTCTATTTCCAGCTAATTTATATATGAGAAATAGCTCGTCTGCATCTTGACTTTCACCTAGTGAAATGATGCCATCTTCACCTCTCCAATTCTTAGGGTACCTTCCTTCACTTTTGATTCTAGGTCTCCTTACCTGAAATTCACTATAATGTCTCTAAATCAAGAGATTTTGTAACATCCACATCCAACATTTATTATTTAAAATCCATACTGAAATAGACTTTTCTAGAAAAAAATGTGTGCCTTGCAATAAATCCTGCTTTCACTTTTTGATAGGTTCAACCACTTTTTGTATGCAATGACAATTGCTATCCAGGATACAGGAAGATGGAAATAGAAGGGAAGCCATTTTGCTGTTATGATTGCCTTCCATGTGCAAAAGGGAAAATTTCAAACCAGATGGGTAAGAGTAGTCCTGTGCAAGACTATTCAATTTTCTTAACTGTGACTCAGAATGGTAATAATATTTAAACTACTTACAAATGGCTTCTATTCAATGATATTTCTTTATAAATACCAAAAGTGAAAGGATATTTCAAAGAACCCAAAAATAAACTTCTAATCTCATTTGTTCTAGATTGTTCCAATTGTGGCTTTTAATTAATGCTGCAATTATATTTTCCAAGATAAAGAAACTTGTGTTAATATGTGTATATGTATAAAAAGAAAGGGATAGGACTGGGATGCAGTTGCTGAATTTAGACATTTAATTCCATTAAATAATAATATACAATATAAATACTAAATATAATATACATTTTCCTAATGTAAGCATTTTTTGCTTTTCATTTTTCCAAAACAGGTCTGAATGATGAAATATTCCAATAATGGAGAAAATCTGCAGGTCAGGATTGAAACAAGGAGTCATTGGTGCTCTCTAAACTCGTTTGTTTTCTTTGCAGAATTTCATTATTCAGTAACATTATCAGTGCTGGTCTAGGATTAATACTGATATATATTACCTATTTTTGGGTAATAAAACATCTGGAAGAAAACAACCAAGCTCAGAGAGCACCAAGGATCCCTGATAAAAGATTCACTTTACTATTCAAATAATTTTTAGATTTTATAACAGGAGAATTACTGCAAAAATATGTAAGTATCTTAAAATCTGGCACATTTATAGCCAGGAACTAAATACAAGCAGACATTGCTTAATTAGGAATAAATCAATCTCCTTAATTAACATTCAGTTCTGTTACCTGACTATTTGTTGAAATTTGCTATCATCTTTTCTTTTTCTAGATGCAGTTGATTGCTTCCAATGTTCACAAGATCGACCCTAACCCTAACCAAACAAGACTCAAACTCTTTGCATTCTAAAAAAAACAAAAAAAAAACTTTCTTGTCTTACAATGAGTCCCTGGGACCACTATTAGTCTATTCTTTTCTGTCATCACCATTATGATGCTGGGAATCTTCATTAAAAAGCAGGACACCCCCATTGTCAAAGCCAACAACAGGAATCTGACTTACACCTCCTCATTGCGCTCTGCTCTCCTTCCTTTGCGCTTTCTTTTTCACTGGGCAACCTGATCAAGTGAAATGTCTCATGCAACAAACTGCTTTTGGCATCATTTTCTCTATAGCCCTTTCTTGTATTTTGGGTAAAGCAACTGTAGTTCTTGCTTTCATGGCCACAAAGCCAGGCTCCAAAATGCAGAAGTGGGTGAGGAAAAGGATGGCTCTTTCTATTGTCCTTTCTTTCTCCTTGACCCAATTCACAATCTGTTTACTGTGGCTGGTAATTTCTCCCCATTCCCAGATTCTGACATGCACCCCATAGCTGAACAAATTGTCCAAGAATGTAATGAAGGTTCAACCACTATGTTTTGTACTGTTCTTAGTTTCTTAGAACTCTTAACTCTTAACTCTTTTATAATGATAAAATTAAATTACAAATACAATAAACAAAGTGCTTAAAGACCTCTCAAAATAATAAAAAATGTGAGTGTGATCCTATAATATGATGGGTCCATTTCTCTTTGGCTCTTTGGAAAAGTCACACTTTAATGTGCTTCCTAACGGGAAAGTTGGGTAGTTCTATTGTTCCACAGAATGAAAGGTTTACAGCTACAGAACTAGCATTTGTTCATTTGCATTTACATTTTCTTTTTTTTCCCCTCTAGCTTCTATACAGTTTGCAGTTATGAGTACCTTTTCCTAGTCCATAAATATAATCATTCTGATTTCTACTCAAAATCTCAGAGAAGCTTCACTGACTGTCCATTGATTTCCCCTATAATTACCTAAGGAATATCTGTAAAGTACATTCTTCTCAAATCCTTGAGGAATTTCATGGGACAATTATCCAAGAACAGCTCAAGATTGAAAAGTGCTGTTAATTGTGCGACCAAAATACTAGAGCTACAGCAATTTGCTATTTAGGAAAGAATATTTATAGAGGCTATTCTAATCAGTGAGAGGATTTTTCCCCCTTATGTTTCATTGTTGCAGGTGAATCTGGTTCATATGTGGTGACAAACATTTTCTTGAAGAAAATGATATTTTCCATGGCAGTGATGGCAACACTGTCAATGTTACTGTCAGGAGTTACATGCCTTATTCTTTGTACTACAGCATGTACTATGGAGAAACCTCCCTTTATTAAGCACAAGTATTTTCTGCCAGGGGATTTCATAGTGGCTGGGATACTATCTCAATTCTACATGATATCTGATCCAGTTGATTTCACAAGGCACCCATCTGAAGATCTGGTTGATGAGATCGTGTAAAGACTTTCACTTCTTAACTGTAGCATATCTTAAACCATATATCTTTCTCCAATAGGTTGGCCGGGCATAGTTGATTACTTGTATTACTTGCAGCACAAATTATTTGTTCTGTTTCTTGCTGTTGGTTCCTTCATTCTAAAACTAATATAGATTGATCACACTGATATTTCTTACTGGACAAATAAATATTTTATATAAACACACTTATAACAGCTCTCAACTCAGTGATTTTCCTATTCTCCTAAGAGTTACTGATGTTTTAATAGGATTGTTAATGTTCTTTCAAGCAATTCATCTGTTTCTTAGTGAAAATTGTTTATATATATATATATATATATATATATATATATATATATATATATATATATATATATATATATATATATATATATATATATATATATATATATATATATATATATATATATATATTCATAATATTGGTGGTTCTGTAATGTCATTTTTCAGGAGGAGAAATATGATTTGTAATATATATCTCATTACAGATATTTCCTACAGAACTATCAACATATCCTAGCCTTGGTTTTTGCTATAAAGGAGATAAACAAGAACAATAATATATTATCCAACATCAGTCTGGGTCTTCAAATCTCTAATAGTTATTTCATGGCGAGATGGACTAACCTGGCTTCAATGGAGCTTGTTTCAACACAGGGCAGATTCATGCCCAACTATAAGTGTGATGTCAAGGATTGGGTGGTTTCTGTCATTGCAGGACCTACCTCTTCCATCTTTCCTTTCATGGCAAACATTTTGAATGTCTACAAGATGCCTCAGGTAAGATTTGTTCTGGAACAAAGTTTTAGTAGACTGTAAGAACAGCTTTGAAAGGCAGGAAGAAGAGCTGCAGGCAATTACAACACTCTAATAAATATAATCTGGGCCTAAACCAGAAGGGTAACCTCAGAAAGCATCTCAGGATTGACCCCCCCAAAACACTTTATTCTTTGGAACATAAAGGCAGGAGAGCGAATGCTATCCAGTTTTCAAGATTGATGTCAGCCTTTCAAGATTATGTAGACTAGGAAACAAAATCCTGAAATCTTCTATTGTACAGTTACAATAAAGAATCTTGCAAATCTAAAAATACTCCCTCCTTTTTACCTTTACAAACTTATTTTTTAAAAAACAACAACAAATAATCTTTTTTTTTCTTTTACATTACATTTGGTGATTTAGAAATAAAGTGGCAACCTAAACAAGCTATGAATTTGGATACTTTTTAGTACTCTGCTAGATTTCTTCATCAATATGAATCTGAAACAATTAATATACAGTGGGGAAAAAGTATTTAGTCAGCCACCAATTGTGCAAGTTCTCCCACTTAAAAAGATGAGAGAGGCCTGTAATTGTCATCATAGGTAGATCTCAACCATGAGAGACAAAATGAGAAAACAAATCCAGACAATCACATTGTATGATTTGGAAAGAATTTATTTACAAATTATCCACCTTTTATTCATAAACCAGTTATAGTAAAGTTCATCTCAATACTTTGTTATATATCCTTTGTTGGCAATGACAGAGGTCAAACGTTTTCTGTAAGTCTTCACAAGGTTGGCACACACTGTTGCTGGTATGTTGGCCCATTCCTCCATGCAGATCTCCTCTAGAGCAGTGATGTTTTGGGGCTGTCGCTGGCAACACAGACTTTCAACTCCCTCCAAAGGTTTTCTATGGGGTTGAGATCTGGAGACTGGCTAGGCCACTCCAGGACCTTGAAATGCTTCTTACGAAGCCACTCCTTCGTTGCCCGGGCAGTGTGTTTGGGATCATTGTCATGCTGAAAGACCCAGCCACGTTCATCTTCAATGCCCTTGCTGATAGAAGGAGGTTTGCACTCAAAATCTCACGATACATGGCCCCATTCATTCTTTCCTGTACACAAATCAGTCGTCCTGGTCCCTTTGCAGAGAAACAGCCCCAAAGCATGATGTTGCCACCCCCATGCTTCACAGTAGGTATGGTGTTCTTTGGATGCAACTCAGCATTCTCTCTCCTCCAAACACGACAAGTTGTGTTTCTACCAAACAGTTCTACTTTGGTTTCATCTGACCATCTGACATTCTCCCAATCCTCTTCTGGATCATCCAAATGCTCTCTAGCAAACTTCAGACGGGCCCGGACATGTACTGGCTTAAGCAGGGGGACATGTCCGGCACTGCAGGATCTGAGTCCCTGGCGGCGTAGTGTGTTACTGATGGTTGCCTTTGTTACATTGGTCCCAGCTCTCTGCAGGTCATTCACTAGGTCCCCCCGTGTGGTTCTGGGATTTTTGCTCACCATTCTTGTGATCATTTTGACCCCACAGGGTGAGATCTTGCGTGGAGCCCCAGATCGAGGGAGATTATAAGTGGTCTTGTATGTCTTCCATTTTCTAATTATTGCTCCCACAGTTGATTTCTTACACCAAGCTGCTTGCCTATTGCAGATTCAGTCTTCCCAGCCTGGTGCAGGTCTACAATTTTGTTTCTGGTGTCCTTCGACAGCTCTTTGGCCTTCACCATAGTGGAGTTTGGAGTATGACTGTCTGAGGTTGTGGACAGGTGTCTTTTATACTGATAACAAGTTCAAACAGGTGCCATTAATACAGGTAATGAGTGGAGGACAGAGGAGCCTCTTAAAGAAGAAGTTACAGGTCTGTGAGAGCCAGAAATCTTGCTTGTTTGTAGGTGTGGTTTATGAATAAAAGGTGGTATTAAACGTTTATTTAAGAAAGGTTTAGTCTGTATGTGATTGTCTGGATTTGTTTTCTCATTTTGTCTCTCATAGTTGAGGTCTACCTATGATGTCAATTACAGGCCTCTCTCATCTTTTTAAGTGGGAGAACTTGCACAATTGGTGGCTGACTAAATACTTTTTTCCCCACTGTATTTGATTCCTTGAATTATTTATTAATGCACTCTATAGAAATATCAATTCATTTCATGTATCCATTTTCTTACCATGATTTAATAATGAAGTAAAGGATTCATGGACTTGATGAAGTAAAGGTAATAGTTATCTTGATCTTTATATTGCAGAATATATTTCCTTCCTTCCTTTCTTCCTTCCTTCCTCCCTCCCTCCCTCTCCATGAATTTTTCATGATGACACAAGTAACAAAATAATTAAGCTATGACAAATAAATCAAAATTGTACAGAAATTCAAATAAAATATTTATTTGACATTTGTTCCCTTATATCTCATCATACTGTAAAAGGCATGAAGTACTTAGCAAAAATAGTAGAACTAAAAGATAAATTAGCTGAAACTATAATCTTCAATTCCTCATCCTATCTCACCTTCATCCCATCATTACTTCATCCCGTCATTACTTCATTTCTTGAAATGTCTTCCATTTCCTATGAGGAGAAAATTGGTGATATGTGTATGGGTTTCCTTCCTAAATCAGGACCTAGAAGATTTAGGTGTCAATGCTGGAAACGTTGGATGTTCCCACTCTGACAACTGATGAAAATTGCAGCCATTTTCTCTTTGCTTTTTCTGGTATTTAGAAATGAGGTGCAGAAGGGGGGGTTTGGATGAATGCTCGAGATCAGCTAGTCATAATAATAATGCTGCTTTGTGGGAACCCAAGGATGAACTGATAATGTTTTGGCCGGCTGAGGACCTGGGGA
Source organism: Protobothrops mucrosquamatus (assembly GCF_001527695.2). Classification (NCBI taxonomy): domain Eukaryota; kingdom Metazoa; phylum Chordata; class Lepidosauria; order Squamata; family Viperidae; genus Protobothrops; species Protobothrops mucrosquamatus. The sequence goes on along the minus strand of NW_015386645.1, from coordinate 802,987 downwards.
GGAAGTCTGCATTTTAGGCTAATTGGAGAATGTTATTTATGACAGCTTATTGAGGATGGGAATTGCACTTTGTTACTTTGTTTCCAGGGGAAGAGAATTTAGTTTTTGGTTCAACTATGTAGTGTCTATACTTTGTTTCCTGAATAAAATGTTCTTTAAGGAAGATGTTTTGCCTTGAAGTTCTTTTGATGGGTTTCATCTATCGAACCATGACATTAACTCAAAAACTCACAAACAGCTTCAAAACTGTCTGGGGTTCACCGACTTTTATCAATTCATCCCCTTATTTGCCAAAATTGCTTTACCCCTCATGGACTTGTTAAAAACCAGCAAAGATGTGGGAAAGCCGCAACCAGACCAGCCGCTGACATGGACTATGAACTGTCAAATTGCTTTCAAGAATATGAAAATACTATTTGTGGTTGAGCCGGTCCTAAAGCATCCCTACCCGGGAATCCCTTTGTGATTCAAGCCGATGCCAGCGACGTGGCCGTTGGAGCTGTACTATTGCAAAAGAACCGTGAGGGGGTCCTGCAGCCCTGTGCCTACACCTCAAAAAAGTTCACCAACTGGCAAGAGAAGGTGGGCAGTGTGGGAGAAGGAAGCCTATGCAATTTGTTGGGTTCTATTAAACTGGTGGTACTACCTAGAAGGGAGCAAGGTGCCTTTCGAAGTATGGATTGATCACAAAAACCTAGAGGCACTGAAAACTCCCTGCAAGCTGTCCATGAAGCAAGTATGGTGGGTGCAATATTTTAACCAATTTAACTTCACCCTGAAGTACATATCGGGGGAAAAAACTTTTTACCTGACACTTTGTCCAGATTGCCTCAATACAAGAGCCAGTGTGAAGAGGTTAATGAAGCAATCATATCTACACCACAAGCTGCTTCTCATCTAACGCCACAAAGAGCCCCATCTTCAAGAGTCCCAAACCCTGATGACCCTGGGGTAAGGAAATTAAAACAGGAACTCCTCAATGATTGATGGTTCAAGGACAATCAAACCTCCTTGACATGCAGGGATGGATTAGCTTACAAAGGGGGAAGTTGTATTTGCCCAAAATCCTCCACCTCAACACTCTCCAGCACGGTCATGATGTGAAACAAGCTGGACACTTTAGCTATATAAAAACACTGCATCTGGTTTGTCAACAATTCTGGTGGCCAGGTTTGAAACGGGACGTAGAGAACTATGTCAAGAGCTGTGCTGTATGTGCCACCATGAAAAGAATTCCAGGAAAAACCCCTGGACTATTACAACCGGTTGCGGACCCTTCCCAGCCATGGGAAGAAATTGCTATGGATTTTATAGTGAAGTTACCTGAAAGTAGGGGGAATACGGTGATTTGGACTGTGATAGATCTTTTTTTGAAGCAGGCTCATTTCATTGCCTGTAAAGGACTCCTGTCAGCCCAGAAATTAACCAAGATGTTTCTTAAGCACATTTACAGGCTGCACAGCGCGCCAAAGCAGATAATCTCAGACTGAGGGGTACAATTTACGGCCAAGTTCTGGGGGGGGGGTTTCCTCAAGTTAATTGGCTTGTCATAAGGACTATTGTCGGCTTTTCACCCGTGTACGAATGGGGTGGCTGAAAAAGTGAACTCAATAGTGGAGCAGAAGCTATGTGGATTATCAGCAAATAAACTGGACTGACCTCCTCCTTTTCGCAGAGGTGGTTTACAATAACTCTGTTCACAGCAGCACCAGTTTTATGCCTTTTAAAGTTGCCACAGGAAAAAAATTCAACCCAATACCCGAATATCCTCAGGGACCTTCTGCTTCCCAAATGCTTGACCAGTGGGTGAGGGGGTGGAAGGAGGTTTGGGACAAAACAAAAATTGCTCTGAAAAAGACTTCTGAGACATATAAAAAAAAAGTGGATAAAAAGAGGGCTCCCAAAAGGTCATTCCAGGTTGGGGAAAAAGTTTACTTATCCACAATATATTTACAACTTAAGTTGCCTAGTATAAAAATTGGGACCAAAGTATCTAGATTCCTTCGCTATCATAAGAATCATTAACTCAGACTCTTAGGAAAAGTTCACCCTGTGTTCCATTGTAGCCTACTGAAACCTTTTCGGGGTTCTACCTTACAACCTCTCCCTAAGAAGACACCTGGCCCTCTGGTGGTAGCTGGACAGACCCATTATGAAGTGAAGCGTATTCTTGATTCTAGACTTTTTAAGGGAAAGTTACAGTACTTAGTGCAGTGGAAAGGATATCCATTGTCTGAAGCCATATGGATAAAATCTAGTGATGTAAAAGCTGACAGGCTCATTGGTAAATTCTATGAAAAGCACCCTAATAAACCGAGAGGCAACTCCTAACTTATGATTTTGTTTGAATTGCAGGATTTATCCTTTTTGTAAAGCGGGCTAGATATCAACACTGTAAACATTGGATGTTCCCACTCTGACAACTGATGAAAATTGCAGCCATTTTCTCTTTGCTTTTAATATGCTTTTTCTGGTATTTAGAAATCAGGTGCAGAAGGGGGGGTGTTGGGATGAGTGCTTGAGCTCAGCTAGCCATAATAATAATGCTGCTTTCTGGGAACCCAAGGACAAGCTGATAATGTTTTGACAGGCTGAGGAGGTGGGGAGAAAACCCACATTTTAGGCTAATTGGAAAACGTGATTTACGACAGCTTATTGGGGATGGGAATTGCACTTTGTTACTTTGTTTCTGGGGGAAGGGAATTGGGTTCAACTATGTAGTGCCGATACTTTGTTTCCTGAATAAAATGCTCTTTAAGGAAGAATTTTTGCCTTGAAATTCTTTTGATGGGTTTCATCTATCGGAATCATGATATTAGACCTTAAAACATGTGGTTCATTTTCACTATAATATTTCCTGAATTAATGTATATTTGATATTTCTTGCTTTGAATTTATATTACAGTAACAGCTGTTGTATAAAAAATCCACATTTTTTTCTGAAATTGATTAGATATCTTTCAATATTTGCAACAAACAAAATAAATTAAGAACAGAATTTTGAAATATAATGAATATTTCATTTTGGAAAACCATGTCCCCTCTTTCTCCTATGTTTAGCTCATTTATGGATCTTCTCCATTGATACATAGCAAGACACAAGGTGTTTTCTTTCATCGGTTTTTCCCAAATGGTGATCAAGAGATTATGGGTCTTCTCCAGCTGCTGTTGTATTTAAAGTGGACATGGATTGGACTGATTTTCCAACCTGAAAAGAGTGGTGAAAGGTTAATAGAAAATGCTGTTAATTTGTTTTCCCAGAAAAGAATCTGTTTTGACTTCATAGAAGAGATAGTCCAGCCAACATTTACCAATTATGTTGAAAGTATAGTTGATGATTTCCGTAAACTATACATTATTATCATGAAGAGCACTGTCAATGTGATAATCCTTTACTGTGAAAACCAATACATTATTACTATTACACTTTTGCCCTATTTTGAAGAAATAGTAGAGATACCAGTCAAGAGAAAAGATAAAGTTTGGATAATGCCAGCTCAGATGGAATTTACATCACTTTCCCTTCTCAAAATGTTGGGTATGGATGCTTTCCATGGTGCTATAACTTTTGAAGTGTCTTCCAAGGAGATCCCTGGATTCAAAAAATTCCTTCAGATGACAAAGCCAACTTCAGGAGAGGAAGACCAATTAATGAGAATGTTTTGGAAACAGGTTTTTGAATGTACCTTTGCTCAAGCATTGGTAGATGCTGGAAAGCTGTGCACGGGAGAAGAGAATTTTGAGAATGTACCTAAGTCTGTGTTTGACACCACCATAACTGGGCAGAGTTACAGCATCTATAATGCAATCTATGCTGTGGCACATGCTTTACATATCATGCTTTACCCCACATTTAAAGACAGGGCAAGAGAAGTTGGGAGAAAAATATTTTTGACTCAAGAAGCATGGCAGGTAATTAGAGAATGAATGAAGATTTCCCATTAATCTTCTTCTAATCAATGAGCTGCAATAACAACACTGGAGTGATGATTTTAAATCTACTATCTCTCCATTTTCCTCATCCTTCCAAGATTTGAAAAAAAAAAATGCAATTGTGAATAGATTAAAAAAACCCTATAACAATGTGGAGGAAAAGGTTTAGATGCTGCAGAATGTGTGTGATTCTCAGAAGTTCAAATATCTGTGGCAGAGTAGAAACTAGATGAGCATTTGTGGAATACTAATTCTATTAATGTGCTCAATTATATTAAATGGATGACCCATAATCTAATACCACTGCTATCCTCCCTCCCTCCCCCTCCCCCTCCCCCTCCTCTCCTCCTTTTCTCTTCCCTTCCTTCCTTCCTTCCTTCCTTCCTTCCTTCGGAAAACATTCAGAGAAGAGCAACTAAGATGATCAATGGCCTGGAGACTAAAACATATAAAGAATGGCTGTAGGACTTGGGTTTGGCTAGTCTAAAGAAAAGTTGAAACAGGGGAGACATGATAGCAGTATTCCAGTATTTAAGGGGCTACCACAAAGAAGAGGGGGTCACGTTATTCACCAAAGCACGAGAGGGCAGGATGAGAAACAATGGTTGGAAACTCAACAAAGAGAGAAGCAACCTGGAATTAAGGAGAAACTTCCTGATAGTGAGGACAATTAACCAGTGGAACAGTTTGTCTTTAGAAATCATGGGCGCTCCATCATTGGAGATTTTTAAGAAGGGGCTAGACAGTCACTTGTCTGAGATGGTATAGGTTCTCCTGCTTGAGCAGGGGGCTGGATTAGAAGACCTCCAAGGTCCCTTCCAGCTCTGTTCTGTTCTGTTCCATTCCGTTCCGTTCCATTCCATTCCTTCTTTCCTTCATTTTTTTCCCATTAATTTTCTTCCTTTGCTTCTGTTTAGCTCCATCACTATTTGAGAACCATCTCTTTTAATAACACCGCAGGACAGAAAGTTTCATTTAACGGAAATGGAGACTTGGACACTGGATTTGACATTACCAACTGGGTCACCTTCTCAAACAAGAGCTTTGTTAAAGTCAAGGTTGGAAAGGTCAACCCAACAGCTTCTCTGGATAAACTATTCATCATTTCTACAGAGGACATCATCTGGCCTGCCATGTTTAACCAGGTATTTCCAGCTCAGATTTCAAACTACAGTATGTACATTTTCCCTTCCCTTCTTGCTTTCAGCAATATACATTTGAATTTGTCCTTCAAATTGTCAGAATGAAGACTGACAATCCGAAGAAATAATGATCAATAGCTGCTATCTATTCTTCTAGGACAGTGGTTCTCAACCTTTTTAATGCCACGACCCCCAACTGGTCGTAAGTCGAGGATTAAACCGGTCATAAGTCGAGGACTACCCAACCAGTCGTAAGTCGAGGACTTTCCCTGCCCGGGAGCACTGCACATGCGTGGTTCCGCCCCCTGCGCCGGCCGAGGCGTAGCTGGCAAGTGGCAGAAACGGAGCAGGCCGACCACCAGCTGGCCCAGCCCAAGGGAGGTAAGGCATCCGCCGGAAAAGGGGAAAAATGGCGGACAAAAAAAAAGGCGGACAGCCTTGCTTGGCGACCGCTGTGAAATGGTCGATTGACCCCAAATGGGGTCGCGACCCATAGGTTGAGAACCGCTGTTCTAGGATTTTAAGGTTGTCTGAGTTTAAATTATACAGTTTAATGACTGTATGGTACATGCTGCAGAAATTCCACAATACAAGATGGTATTTTTGGAAAATCCATAACTAATTTCCAAACAGTGACATTGATTTTATTCAAGTTGTATTTCTAGATTCCATGCAAGTTGAAATTACTTTTAATTTTAAAGGAGGAATCACGTTTATACAATATTATTATTGTTGAAACCATAATCACTATATGAATATATGCTCATCATTTTGATATAATAACCCATCACTCTATAGATATTCAATAATAAGATATTCTATATGTCTTCTGCATACTGTCTAGCTTTACCTATTCAGTAAAAAAGGATAAAACTGTTGCTCCTAATTTTATTCTTTTTCCACCAATACTTGAAATATATGACCAACTGAATGGCGGCAATTCTTGTGTTAGGGGCAAACAAAATCAGGAACAAAGACATTACAAAAGCAAAGTTTATTTTGTGCTAGCTTTATAAGAAGAACGTGACCTACTTTCTGCCAAGGCAATTTGGCACAAGATAAAGAGTCAACAGGACTTCAATTGGAGGTGGGACTTATGTCTCTACTGTGTGCAAAGGGACCCCCAGATTGTTTATGCTTTGACTGCACTCTCAGGCTTAACCTGGTCATATCCTACATGGTGTTTACTTTCTTGACATGGCTGGGAAGCAACAAGAAATGGGGAATTCCATATCAATGATCATGTTAACCCTAGTTCAGACAGAACCCCTGGGCATTTGGGGGGCAAAAGGAGAGAAAGAAATTGAAACTCAAGGAAAATAATAATAATAATAATAATAATAATAATAATAATAACAACAACAACAACAACAACACCAACAACAACAACAACAACAACAACAACAATAATAATAATAATAATAATAATAATAATAATAATAATAATAATAATAATAATAATAATAATAATAATAATAATAATAAAGTTGGAAGGGACCTTGGAGGCAGGAAACCCTATACCATTTCAGACAAATGGCCGTCCAGTCTCTTCTTAAAAACTTCCAGTGTTGGAGCATTTACCACTTCTGGAGGCAGGTTGTTCCATTGGTTAATTGTTCTAACTGTCAGGAAGTTTCTCCTTAGTTCTAGGTTGCTTCTCTCCTTGATTAGTTTCCATCCGTTGCTTCTTTTCCTGCCTTCAGGTGCCTTGGAAAATAGTTTCACTCCCTCTTCTTTGTGGCAGCCCCTGAGATACTGGAACACTGCTATCATGTCCCCCCTCGTCCTTCTCTTCATTAAACTAGACATACCCAATTCCAGCAGCCGTTCCTTATATGCTTTAGCCTCCTGTCCCCTAATCATCTTTGTTGCTCTTCTCTGTACTCTTTCTAGAGTCTCAACATCTTTTTTACATCGTGGTTACCAAACCCGGATGCAGTATTAATGCAGCCTAGCACTGTTAATGCAGCCTAGCACTGTGTTGGCTTTTTTGGCAGCTGCAGCACACTGCTGGCTCATATTTAAATGATTGTCCACTAGGACTCTGAGGTCCCTCTCACAGTTACTACTATTGAGCAAGGTACCCCTATACTATACCTGTACATTTGGTTTTTCTTGCCTAAATGTAGAACCTTACTTATTTCCAGCTAATTTATGTATGAGAAACAGCTTTTCTGTTTGACTTTCACCTAGCCAAATGGTGCTATCTTTACCTCTCCAATACTTAAGGTACCCTCCTTCATTTTTCATTCTAGCTCTCATTACCTGTAATTCACTATAATTTGTCTAAAGTGAGGATATTTTGGAACCTCTACATCCAGCATTTATTATTTAAAAGTAAAATCCATACTGAAATAGAATTTTCTGGAAAAAAATGTGTGCCTTGCAATAAAACCTATTTTTGCTTTTTGATAGGTAAAACCACTTTCTGTATGCAATGATAATTGCTATCCCGGCCATAGGAAGATGAAAATAGAAGGAAAGCCATTTTGCTGTTATGATTGCCTTCCATGTGCAAAAGGGAAAATTTCAAACCAGATGGGTAAGAGTAGTCCTGTGCAAGACTATTCAATTTTCTTAACTGTAACTCAGAATGGTAATAATATTTAAACTACTTACAAATGGCTTCTATTCAATGATATTTCTTTATAAATACCAAAAGTGAAAGGATATTTGAAAGAATCCAAAAATAAACTTCTTTTTTTTAAATATATTTTATTAGTTTTTTAATTTCTTAAGAAAAAGTACTCAAGACCCACCGTGGTGTTTGGGTGGTCAAACATTCAAAAGTAAAGACATACTGTATATAAACAGCTCGGTTCTGGTTCGCGGCATTTCTAGTCGTATAGGGAGACTCGTCTCCTTGTTGGCTAGCTTTCCCTCCACCGGTCGACCCTTATACGGGTCGAAAGTCGCCCTGGAGGGTGCAACTTCCGTCGAGGAGGCTTCAGCTTGGCTGCAGAGGAGCGGCGGCTCCTCCAACTGTCTGGCCCATCTCTGAGGGCCAACGGAGAAGAAGATCGGCCAGTAAAATGGCCAATCACCCTGCTGCTTCAAACCGCAAGTCAAAGAACATCTAAGCTGTAAGAACCCCCATGGTGAATCCGGGTGAGACTTTTCTTTGTTACTCTCTCTACTTTACTTCGCTTTTGTAACCTGTAAGAGCCTTGTTGGAATTATTTCCCTGGCTTGAGAAGGCAGCTTCTATGTGTTTGGGAAGGAAGGCGTTTTGTTTAAGACTATATCTTATTTTCATATTTTTTGGGATACAGAAAATTTTCTCTCCTTTTTTCTAAGAATTGTACTATCATCTGATGTTGGAAGATTATTGCTTCTTTTACACTATACTCTTAAAGACTGGAAAAGATTTTTTTCTTAACCTACTGAGGACATCTAGTGGCAAAAATTTAACATTGTAATTTCTGGTTACTGTTTGAAAAGATCTGACCTTCAAATTATTTTTGAAAAAAGATAAGCTGTGCAGCTGTTGGGAACTGTGGGGATGGACACTGACTAATTTTCATTAAATACAGTCCCCACAAAAAAGAAAAAGAAAAAAAGAGATTTTTTTCTACTTACTATTAAAATGGAGGAACCACATTCACAACTAAACTATAATCTTATACTGGAAAAGATATATGAGGCCACTGCAGAAATTTGTGCCATATTGAAAGAACCTATTACAGAACTAAAATCCAGAAATCTCACGTCAAACATTCAAACGGATGCTCAGACTACATCTGACTACTCTACAAATCAAAACATACTAGAAGAGGAATTAACAGAGATAAAAGAGGAACTCATCATACCTTACAAATCTCTCATTTGTAACCTTGAGGAACAGAAGAAGCAAAGACTGAGATTTGAAACTACAAAGTAACGATATTTTAAGGAGGAGAGAAACAGACGCTTGACACAGAGGATGGGACTCTTATTCTTTCAAAGCTCACTGCAAGCAACAAAAATAGATCTACTGGCTGAAAGGGAAGCTTCTTTATGGAAACCTACCTGGCATAGGAAAAAAGCCAGAATTAGATTGAAAAGAGAAATTTAAAATTCTGTAATGGAATAAAAGGCAACGCTGGATTTATGGACTGTTTTAAGGATTAAGGCTGATAGATATTTTAAACAGATTAAGAATGTACTGGATTTGTGTATTTATGTAGTGAATAATAGATTCAATTTGATGAAAATCATTATGTATTGGAATTGAAAAAATGATGACTGTTTTGATTGGATGGTTTCAATAATCAATGGAGTGCTTTAAATTAGTAAGATGACCTTTTTGTATGACAACAAAGATGTGATAAGGCATGATACGTAATTGGAGAAAATTTGAATTTTGTTTAATGAATTTGAATGAATTAAGGATTAATATTATTTTGTTATTTTAAAGAGATGGATTGATTGTGGGATTATATATGTATAGGGTTGATTAATATTTTATTGCTATTAGGATATCTATTGTGTTGTGGAAGAAGAAACAAATGAGATTGGTGATAAAATGAGGGATGTGAGAGATTAAGAATTAGAATTGATAATTTGTTGTTTTAAAGTTAAACTAAGGTAATTGTAAACTGATAAAGTTATAAAACAGGTTTAGCAGTTATAGAAATTTAAAATAGAAATGGAATATTTTAAATGTATTATGTTATTCGAGGGAAATAGAGAGGGGATAGTGAAATGTATTGTGCAAAAATAAACTTCTAATCTCATTTGTTCTAGATTGTTCCAATTACAGTTTCTAATTAATGCTGCAATTTTGTTTTCCAAGATAAAATAACTCGTGTTAGTATGGGTGTATATAAAAGGAAAGGGATAGAACTGGGATATATTTGCTGAATTTAGGAATTCCATTTAATAATAATATCCCATATAATATTCACTTTCTTCCTGCTCATATAAGCATTTTTGTTTTTCATTTTTTCCCAAAAAGGTCTGAATGATGAAATATTCCAATAATGGAGAAAATCTGCAAGTCAGGATTGAAATGAGGAGTCATTGCTGCTCTCTAATCTTCATTGTTTTCTTTATAATTTTATTACCCAAACTCGATACCTTTATCAGTCCTAGTCTAGGATTAACATTGATATATATATATATATATATATATATATATATATATATATATATATATATATATATATATATATATATATATATATATATATATATATATATATATATATATATATATATATATATATATATATATATATTTGTTTTTTAAGGTTTTCACGGGTGTTTATATGTGAGTCTTTGGTCATTCGGGTTTTCTCCCGTGTAAG